>NW_027195121.1:267500-368816 GCF_038502225.1 Cherax quadricarinatus
GACTGGTGTGGGTGGCATCTTGGGTGTTAGTGGACTGGTGTGTGAGGCAACCTGGGTGTTAGTGGACTGGAGTGGGTGGCATCCTGGGTGTTAGTGGACTGGTGTGGGTCGCATCCTGGGTGTTAGTGGACTGGTGTGGGTGGCATCCAGGGTGTTAGTGGACCGGTGTTGGTGGCATGCTGGTTGTTAGTGGACTGGTGTGGGAGGCATCCTGGGTGTTAGTGGACTGGAGTGGGTGGCATCCTGGGTGTTAGTGGACTGGTGTGGGTCGCATCCTGGGTGTTAGTGGACTGGTGTGGGTGGCATCCACGGTGTTAGTGGACCGGTGTGGGTGGCATCCTGGTTGTTAGTGGACTGGTGTGGGTCACATCCTGGGTGTTAGTGGACTGGTGTGGGTGGCATCCTGGGTGATAGTGGACTGGTGTGGGTGGCATCCTGGGTGATAGTGGACTTGTGTGGGTCACATCCTGGGTTTTAGTGGCCTGGTGTGGGTGGCATCCTGGGTGATAGTGGAATGGTGTGGGTCATATCCTGGGTGTTATTGCACTAGTGTGGGTGGGATCCTGGGTGATAGTGGCCTGGTGTGGG
Source organism: Cherax quadricarinatus (assembly GCF_038502225.1). Lineage (NCBI taxonomy): Eukaryota > Metazoa > Arthropoda > Malacostraca > Decapoda > Parastacidae > Cherax > Cherax quadricarinatus. The sequence continues at coordinate 268,089 of NW_027195121.1, forward strand.
TGGAATCCTGGGTGTTTGTGGACTGGTGTGGGTGGCATCCTGGGTGTTAGTTGCCTGGTGTGGGTGGCATCCTGGGTGTTAGTGGACTGGAGTGGGTGGCATCCTGGGTGTTAGTGGACTGGAGTGGGTGGCATCCTGGGTGTTAGTGGACTGATGTGGGTGGCATCTTGGGTGTTAGTGGACTGGTGTGGGTGGCATCCAGGGTGTTAATGGACTGGTGTGGGTGGCATCCTGGGTGTTAGTGGACTGGTGTGGGTGGCATCCTGGGTGTTAGTGGACTGGTGTGGGTGGCATCCTGGGTGTTAGTGGACTGGTGTGGGTGGCATCCTGGGTGTTAGTGGACTGGTGTGGGTGGCACCCAGGGTGTTAGTGGACTTGTGTGGGTGGCATCCTGGGTGTTAGTGGACTGGTGTGGGTGGCATCCTGGGTGTTAGTGGACTGGTGTGGGTGGCATCCTGGGTGTTAGTGGACTGGTGTGGGTGGCATCCTGGGTGTTAGTGGACTGGTGTGGGTGGCACCCTGGGTGTTAGTGGATTGGTGTGGGTCACATCCTGGGTGTTAGTGGACTGGTGTGGGTGGCATCCTGGGTGTTAGTGGACTGGTGTGGGTGGCATCCTGGGTGTTAGTTGACTGGTGTGGGTCACATCCTGGGTGTTAGTGGACTGGTGTGTGTGGCATCCTGGGTGTTAGTGGACTGGTGTGGGTGGCATCCTGGGTGTTAGTGGACTGGTGTGGGTCACATCATGGGTGTTAGTGGACTGCTGTGGGTGGCCTCCTGGGTGTTAGTGGACTGGTGTGGGTGGCATCCTGGGTGTTAGTGGACTGGTGTGGGTGGCATCCTGGGTGTTAGTGGACTGGTGTGGGTGGCATCCTGGGTGTTAGTGGACTGGTGTGGGTGGCATCCAGGGTGTTAGTGGACTGGTGTGGGTGGCATCCTGGGTGTTAGTGGACTGGTGTGGGTGGCATCTTGGGTGTTAGTGGACTGGTGTGGGTGGCATCCTGGGTGTTAGTGGACTGGTGTGGGTGCCATCCAGGGTGTTAGAGGATTGGTGTGGGTGGCATCCTGGGTGTTAGTGGACTGGTGTGGGTGGCATCCTGGGTGTTAGTGGACTGGTGTGGATGGCATCCTGGGTGTTAGTGGACTGGTGTGGGTGCCATCCAGGGTGTTAGTGGACTGGTGTGGGTGGCATCCTGGGTGTTAGTGGACTGGTGTGGGTGGCATCCTGGGTGTTAGTGGACTGGTGTTGGTGGCATCCAGGGTGTTAGTGGTCTGGTGTGGGTGGCATCCAGGGTGTTAGTGGACTGGTGTGGGTGGCATCCTGGGTGTTAGTGGACTGGTGTTGGTGGCATCCTGGGTGTTAGTGGACTGGTGTGGGTGGCATCCAGGGTGTTAGTGGACTGGTGTGGGTGGCATCCTGGGTGTTAGTGGACTGGTGTGGGTAGCATCCTGGGTGTTAGTGGACTGATGTGGGTGGCATCCTGGGTGTTAGTGGACTGGTGTGGGTGGCATCCAGGGTGTTAGTGGACTGGTGTGGGTGGCATCCAGGGTGTTAGTGCACTGTGGTGGGTGGCATCCAGGGTGTTAGTGGACTGCTGTGGGTGGCATCCTGGGTGTTAGTGGACTGGTGTGGGTGGCATCCTGGGTGTTAGTGGATGATGTGGGTGGCATCCAGGGTGTTAGTGGACTGGTGTGGGTGGCATCCAGGGTGTTAGTGGACTGGTGTGGGTGGCATCCTGGGTGTTAGTGGACTGGTGTGGGTGACATCCTGGGTGATAGTGGTCTGGTGTGGGTGGCATCCTGGGTGTTAGTATACTGGTGTGGGTGACATTCTGGGTGATAGTGGACTGGTGTGGGTGGCATCCTGGGTGTTAGTGGACTGGTGTGGGTGGCATCCTGGGTGTTAGTGGACTGGTGTGGTTGGCATCCTGGGTGTTAGAGGACTGGTGTGGGTGACATCCTGTATATTAGTGGACTGATGTGAGTGGCATACAGGGTGTTAGTGGACTGGTGTGGGTGGCATCCTGGGTGTTAGTGGACTGGTGTGGGTGGCATCCTGGGTGTTAGTGGACTGGTGTGGGTGACATCCTGGGTGATAGTGGACTGGTGTGGGTGGCATCCTGGGTGTTAGTGGACTTTTGTGGGTGGTATCCTGTGTGTTAGTGGACTTGTGTGGGTGGCATCCGGGGTGTTAGTGGACTGGTGTGGGTGGCATGCTGGGTGTTAGGGGACTGGTGTGGGTGTCATCATGGGTGTTAGTGGACTGGTGTGGGTGGCATCCTGGGTGTTAGTGAACTGGTGTGGATGGCATCATGGGTGTTAGTGGACTGGTGTGGGTGGCATCCAGATTGTTAGTGGACTGGTGTGGGTGGCATCTTGGGTGTTAGTGGACTGGTGTGTGAGGCAACCTGGGTGTTAGTGGACTGGAGTGGGTGGCATCCTGGGTGTTAGTGGACTGGTGTGGGTCGCATCCTGGGTGTTAGTGGACTGGTGTGGGTGGCATCCAGGGTGTTAGTGGACCGGTGTTGGTGGCATGCTGGTTGTTAGTGGACTGGTGTGGGAGGCATCCTGGGTGTTAGTGGACTGGAGTGGGTGGCATCCTGGGTGTTAGTGGACTGGTGTGGGTCGCATCCTGGGTGTTAGTGGACTGGTGTGGGTGGCATCCACGGTGTTAGTGGACCGGTGTGGGTGGCATCCTGGTTGCTAGTGGACTGGTGTGGGTCACATCCTGGGTGTTAGTGGACTGGTGTGGGTGGCATCCTGGGTGATAGTGGACTGGTGTGGGTGGCATCCTGGGTGATAGTGGACTTGTGTGGGTCACATCCTGGGTGTTAGTGGACTGGTGTGGGTGGCATCCTGGGTGATAGTGGACTGGTGTGGGTCACATCCTGGGTGTTAGTGGACTGGTGTGGGTGGCATCCTGGATGTTAGTGGACTGATGTGGGTGGCATCCGGAGTGTTAGTGGACTGGTGTGGGTGGCATCCAGGGTGTTAGTGGACTGGTGTGGGTGGCATCCTGGGTGTTAGTGGACTGGAGTGGGTGGCATCCTGGGTGTTAGTGGACTGGAGTGGGTGGCATCCTGGGTGTTAGTGGACTGGTGTGGGTGGCATCCTGGGCGTTACTGGATTGGTGTGAGTGGCATCCTGTGTGTTAGTGGACTGGTGTGGGCGGCATCCTGGTTGTTAGAAGACTGGTGTGGGTGTCTTCCAGGGTGTTAGTGGCTGCTGTTGGTGGCATCCTGGGTGTTTGTGGACTGGTGTGGGTGTCACCCTGGGTGTTAGTGGACTTGTGTGGGTGGCATACTTAGTGTTAGTTAACTGGTGTGGGTGGCATCCTGGGTGTTATTAAACTGGTGTGGGTGGCATTCTGGGTGTTAGTGGACTGGTGTGGGTGGCATCCTGGGTGTTAGTGGACTGGTGTGGGTGGCACCCTGGGTGTTAGTGGACTGGTGTGGGTCACATCCTGGGTGTTAGTGGACTGGTGTGGGTGGCATCCTGGGTGTTAGTGGACTGGTGTGGGTGGCATCCTGGGTGTTAGTTGACTGGTGTGGGTCACATCCTGGGTGTTAGTGGACTGGTGTGTGTGGCATCCTGGGTGTTAGTGGACTGGTGTGGGTGGCATCCTGGGTGTTAGTGGACTGGTGTGGGTCACATCATGGGTGTTAGTGGACTGCTGTGGGTGGCCTCCTGGGTGTTAGTGGACTGGTGTGGGTGGCATCCTGGGTGTTAGTGGACTGGTGTGGGTGGCATCCTGGTTGTTAGTGGACTGGTGTGGGTGGCATCCTGGGTGTTAGTGGACTGGTGTGGGTGGCATCCAGGGTGTTAGTGGACTGGTGTGGGTGGCATCCTGGGTGTTAGTGGACTGGTGTGGGTGGCATCTTGGGTGTTAGTGGACTGGTGTGAGTGGCATCCTGGGTGTTAGTGGACTGGTGTGGGTGCCATCCAGGGTGTTAGAGGATTGGTGTGGGTGGCATCCTGGGTGTTAGTGGACTGGTGTGGGTGGCATCCTGGGTGTTAGTGGACTGGTGTGGATGGCATCCTGGGTGTTAGTGGACTGGTGTGGGTGCCATCCAGGGTGTTAGTGGACTGGTGTGGGTGGCATCCTGGGTGTTAGTGGACTGGTGTGGGTGGCATCCTGGGTGTTAGTGGACTGGTGTTGGTGGCATCCAGGGTGTTAGTGGTCTGGTGTGGGTGGCATCCAGGGTGTTAGTGGACTGGTGTGGGTGGCATCCTGGGTGTTAGTGGACTGGTGTTGGTGGCATCCTGGGTGTTAGTGGACTGGTGTGGGTGGCATCCTGGGTGTTAGTGGACTGGTGTGGGTGGCATCCTGGGTGTTAGTGGACTGGTGTGGATGGCATCCTGGGTGTTAGTGGACTGGTGTGGGTGCCATCCAGGGTGTTAGTGGACTGGTGTGGGTGGCATCCTGGGAGTTAGTGGACTGGTGTGGGTGGAATCCTGGGTGTTAGTGGACTGGTGTGGGTGGCATCCTGGGTGTTAGTGGACTGGTGTGGGTGGCATCCTGGGTGTTAGTGGACTGTTGTGGGTGGCATCCTGGGTGTTAGTGGACTGGTGTGGGTGGCATCCAGAGTGTTAGTGGACTGGTGTGGGTGGCATCCTGGGTGTTAGTGGACTGGTGTGGGTGGCATCCTGGGTGTTAGTGGACTGGTGTGGGTGGCATCCTGGGTGTTAGTGGACTGGTGTGGGTGGCATCCTGGGTGTTAGTGGAATGGTGTGGGTGGCATCCTGGGTGTTAGTGGACTGGTGTGGGTGACATCCTGGGTGTTAGTGGACTGGTGTGGGTGGCATCCTGGGTCTTCTACCTGGTATTCCTCATTCATAATTTCTTCAATTCCTTCGTGTTTCTGTAATTCACTTTGCTTCCCAGTGGGTAGGAGGTACAGGGTGGGTAGGAGGTACAGGGTGGGTAGGAGGTACATGCTGGGTAGGAGGTACAGGGTGGGTAGGAGGTACAGGGTGGGTAGGAGGTACAGGGTGGGTAGGGGATACAGGGTGGGTAGGAGGTACAGGGTGGGTAGGAGGTACAGGGTGGGTAGGAGGAACAGGGTGGGTAGGAGGTACAGGGTGGGTAGACGGTACCGGGTGGGTAGGAGGTACAGGGTGGGTAGGCGGTACATGGTGGGTAGGAGGTACAGGGCGGGTAGGAGGTACAGGGTGGGTAGGAGGTACAGGGTGGGTAGGAGGTACAGGGTGGGTAGAAGGTACAGGGTGGGTAGGAGGTACAGGGTGGGTAGGAGGTACAGGGTGGGTAGGAGGTACGTGGTGGGTAGGAGGTACGTGGTGGGTAGGAGGTACAGGGTGGGTAGGAGGTACAGGGTGGGTAGGAGGTACAGGGTGGGTAGGAGGTACATGGTGGGTAGGAGGTACAGGGTGGGTAGGAGGTACTTGGTGGGTAGGAGGTACAGGGTGGGTAGGAGGTACAGGGTGGGTAGGAGGTACAGGGTGGGTAGGAGGTACAGGGTTGGTAGGAGGTACAGGGTGGGTAGGAGGTACAGGGTGGGGAGGAGGTACAGGGTGGGTAGGAGGAACAGGGTGGGTAGGAGGTACAGGGTGGGTAGAAGGTACAGGGTGGGTAGGAGTTACAGGGTGGGTAGGAGGTACAGGGTGGGAAGGAGGTACATGGTGGGTAGGAGGTACATTGTGGGTAGGAGGTACAGGGTGGGTAGGAATTACAGTGTGGGTAGGAGGACCAGGGTGGGTAGGAGGTACATGGTGGGTAGGAGGTACAGGGTGGGTAGGAGGTACAGGGTGGGTAGGAGGTACATGGTGGGTATTAGGTACAGGGTGGGTAGGAGGTACAAGGTGGGTAGGAGGTACAGGGGGGGTAGGAGGTACAGGGTGGGTAGGAGGAACAGGGTGGGTAGGAGGTACAGGGTGGGTAGAAGGTACAGGGTGGGTCGGAGGTACAGGGTGGGTAGGAGGTACAGGGTGGGTAGGAGGTACATGATGGGTAGGAGGTACAGGGTGGGTAGGAGGTACATGATGGGTAGGAGGTACATGATGGGTAGGAGGTACAGGGTGGGTAATAGGTACATGATGGGTAGGAGGTACATGATGGGTAGGAGGTACATGATGGGTAGGAGGTACATGATGGGTAGGAGGTACAGGGTGGGTAGGAGGTACAGGTTGGGTAGGAGGTACATGATGGGTAGGAGGTACATGATGGGTAGGAGGTACAGGGTGGGTAGGAGGTACAGGGTGGGTAGGAGGTACAGGGTGGGTAGGAGGTACAGGGTTGGTAGGTGGTACATGGTGGGTAGGAGGTACAGGGTGGGTAGGAGGTACAGGTTGGGTAGGAGGTACAGGGTGGGTAGGAGGTACATGGTTGGTAGGAGGTACATGGTGGGTAGGAGGTACAGGGTGGGTAGGAGGTACATGGTGGGTAGGAGGTACAGGGTGGGTAGGAGGTACATGGTGGGTAGGAGTTACATGGTGGGTAGGAGGTACAGGGTGGGTAGGAGGTACATGGTGGGTAGGAGGTACAGGGTGGGTAGGAGGTACAGGGTGGGTAGGAGGTACATGGTGGGTAGGAGGTACAGGGTGCGTAGGAGGTACAGGGTGGGTAGGAGGTACATGGTGGGTAGGAGGTACAGGGTGGGTAGGAGGTACAGGGTGGGAAGGTACAGGGGGGGTAGGAGTTACATGGTGGGGAGGAGGTACAGGGGGGGTAGGAGGTACATGGTGGGTAGGAGGTACATGGTGGGAAGGAGGTACAGGGTGGGTAGGAGGTACAGGGTGGGTAGGAGGTCCAGGGTGGGAAGGAGGTACAGGGTGGGTAGGAGGTACATGGTGGGTAGGAGGTACAGGGTGGGTAGGAGGTACATGGTGGGTAGGAGGTACAGGGTGGGTAGGAGGTACAGGGTGGGTTGGAGGTACATGATGGGTAGGAGGTACATGATGGGTAGGAGGTACATGATGGGTAGGAGGTACAGGGTGGGTAGGAGGTACATGATGGGTAGGAGGTACATGATGGGTAGGAGGTACAGGGTGGTTAGGAGGTACAGGGTGGGTAGGAGGTACAGGGTGCGTAGGAGGTACAGGGTGGGTAGGAGGTAAATGGTGGGTAGGAGGTACAGGGTGCGTAGGAGGTACAGGGTGGGTAGGAGGTACATGGTGGGTAGGAGGTACAGGGTGGGTAGGAGGTACAGGGTGGGTAGGAGGTACAGGGTGGGTAGGAGGTACAGGGTGGGTAGGAGGTACAGGGTGGGTAGGAGGTACATGGTGGGTAGGAGGTACTGGGTGGGATGGAGGTACAGGGTGGGTAGGAGGTACAGGGTGGGTAGGACGCACAGGGTGGGTAGGAGGTACATGGTGGGTAGGAGGTACATGGTGGGTAGGAGGTACAGGGTGGGTAAGAGGTACAGGGTGGGTAGGAGGTACAGGTTGCGTAGGAGGTACATGGTGGGTAGGAGGTACATGGTGGGTAGGAGGTACATGGTGGGTAGGAGGTACAGGGTGGGTAGGAGGTACAGGGTGGGTAGGAGGAACAGGGTGGGTAGGAGGTGCATGGTGGGTAGGAGGTACATGGTGGGTAGGAGGTACATGGTGGGTAGGAGGTACAGGGTGGGTAGGAGGTACAGGGTGGGTAGGAGGTACAGGTTGGGTAGGAGGTACAGGGTGGGTTGGAGGTACAGGGTGGGTAGGAAGTACAGGGTGGGTAGGAGGTACAGGTTGGGTAGGAGGTACAGGGTGGGTAGGAGGTACAGGGTGGGTAGGAGGTACAGGTTGGGTAGGAGGTACAGGTTGGGTAGGAAGTACAGGGTGCATAGGAGGTACAGGGTGGGCAGGAGGTACAGGTTGGGTAGGAGGTACAGGGTGGGTAGGAGGTACAGGGTGGGTAGGAGGTACAGGGTTGGAAGGAGGTACAGGTTGGGTAGGAGGTACAGGGTGGGTAGGAGGTACAGGGTGGGTAGGAGGTACAGGGTGGGTAGGAGGTACAGGGTGGGTAGGAGGTACAGGGTGCGTAGGAGGTACAGGGTGGGTAGGAGGTGGAGGTTGGGTAGGAAGTACAGCGTGGGTAGGATGTACAGGGTGGGTAGGAGGTACAGGGTGCGTAGGAGGTACACGGTGGGTAGGAGGTACAGGTTGGGTAGGAGGTACAGGGTGCGTACGAGGTATAGGGTGGGTAGGAGGCACAGGCTGTGTAGGAGGTACAGGTTCACCACCCTTGCTCTGAGTAGGTTCACCACACTTGCTCTGAGTAGGTTCACCACCCTTGCTCTGGGTAGGTTCACCACCCTTGCTCTGAGTAGGTTCACCACCCTTGCTCTGAGTAGGTTCACCACACTTGCTTTGAGTAGGTTCACCACCCTTGCTCTGAGTAGGTTCACCACCCTTGTTCAGAGTAGGTTCAAAGCCCTTGCTCTGAGTAGGTTCACCACCCTTGCTCTGAGTAGGTTCACCACCCTTCCTCTGAGTAGGTTCAAAGCCCTTGCTCTGAGTAGGTTCACCACCCTTGCTCTGAGTAGGTTCACCACCATTGCTCAGAGTAGGTTCAAAGCCCTTGCTCTGAGTAGGTTCACCACCCTTGCTCTGAGTAGGTTCACCACCCTTGCTCTGAGTAGGTTCACCACCCTTGCTCAGAGTAGGTTCAAAGCCCTTGCTCTGAGTAGGTTCACCACCCTTGCTCAGAGTAGGTTCACCACCCTTGCTCAGAGTAGGTTCACCACCCTTGCTCAGAGTAGGTTCACCACCCTTGCTCTGAGTAGGTTTTCAGCACCTACTCAGAGCATGTTCACCACCCTTGCTCTGAGTAGGTTCACCACCCTTGCTCAGAGTAGGTTCACCACCCTTGCTCTGAGTAGGTTCACCACCCTTGCTGAGAGTAGGTTCACCACCCTTGCTCTGAGTAGGTTCACCACCCTTGCTGAGAGTAGGTTCACCACCCTTGTTCTGAGTAGGTTCACCACCCTTGCTGAGAGTAGTTTCACCACCCTTGCTCTGAGTAGGTTCACCACCCTTGCTCTGAGTAGGGTCACCCCCCCTGCTGAGAGTAGTTTCACCACCCTTGCTCTGAGTAGGTTCAACACCTTTGCTGAGAGTAGATTCACCACCCTTGCTCTGAGTAAGTTCACCACCCTTGCTCTGATTAGGTTCACCACCCTTGCTCTGAGTAGGTTTTCAGTACCTACTCAGAGTAGGTTCACCACCCTTGCTCAGAGTAGGTTCACCGCCCTTGCTCTGATTAGGTTCACCACCCTTGCTCAGAGTAGGTTCACCACCCTTCCTCTGAGTAGGTTTTCAGCACCTACTCAGAGTAGGTTCACCACCCTTGCTCAGAGTAGGTTCACCACCCTTGCTCTGAGTAGGTTCAGCACCCTTCCTCTGAGTAGGTTCACATCCCTTGCTCTGAGTAGGTTCACCACCCTTGCTCTGAGTAGGTTCACCACCCTTGCTCTGAGTAGGTTCACCACCCTTGCTCTGAGTAGGTTCACCACCCTTGCTCTGAGTAGGTTCACCACCCTTGCTCAGAGTAGGCTCACCACCCTTGCTATGAGTAGGTTCACCACCCGTGCTCTGAGTAGGTTGACCACCCTTGCTCTGAGTAGGTTCACCACCCTTGCTCTGAGTAGGTTCACCACCCTTGCTCTGAGTAGGTTCACCACCCTTGCTCTGAGTAGGTTCACCACCCTTGCTCTGAGTAGGTCCACCACCCTTGCTCTGAGTAGGTTCACCACCCTTGCTCTGAGTAGGTTCACCACTCTTTTTCTGAGTAGGTTCACCACCCTTGCTCTGAGTAGGTTCACCACCCTTCCTCTGAGTAGGTTCACCACCCTTGCTCTGAGTAGGTTCACCACCCTTGCTCTGAGTAGGTTCACCACCCTTGCTGAGAGTAGGTTCACCACCCTTGCTCTGAGTAGGTTCACCACCCTTGCTGAGAGTAGGTTCAACACCCTTGCTGAGAGTAGGTTCACCACCCTTGCTCTGAGTAGGTTCACCACCCTTGCTGAGAGTAGGTACACCACCTTTGCTCTGAGAAGGTTCACCCCCCTTGCTGAGAGTAGGTTCACCACCCTTGCTCTGAGTAGGTTCATCACCCTTGCTGAGAGTAGGTTCACCACCTTTGCTGAGAGTAGGTTCACCACCCTTGCTCTGAGTAGGTTCACCACCCTTGCTCTGAGTAGGTTCACCACCCTTGCTCTGAGTAGGTTCACCACCCTTGCTCTGAGTAGGTTCACCACCCTTGCTCTGAGTAGGTTCACCACCCTTGCTCTGAGTAGGTTCACCACCCTTGCTCTGAGTAGGTTCACCACCTTTGCTGAGAGTAGGTTCACCACCCTTGCTCTGAGTAGGTTCACCACCCTTGCTGAGAGTAGGTTCACCACCCTTTCTGAGAGTAGGTTCACCACCCTTGCTCTGAGTAGGTTCACCACCCTTGCTGAGAGTAGGTTCACCACCCTTGCTCTGAGTAGGTTCACCACCCTTGCTGAGAGTAGGTTCACCACCCTTGCTCTGAGTAGGTTCACCACCCTTGCTGAGAGTAGGTTCACCACCCTTGCTGAGAGTAGGTTCACCACCCTTGCTCAGAGTAGGTTCACCACCCTTGCTCTGAGTAGGTTCACCACCCTTGCTCTGAGTAGGTTCACCACCCTTGCTCAGAGTAGTTTCACCACCCTTGCTGTGAGTAGGTTCACCACACTTGCTCTGAGTAGGTTCACCACCCTTGCTGAGAGTAGGTTCACCACCCTTGCTGAGAGTAGGTTCACCACCCTTGCTCTGAGTAGGTTCACCACCCTTGCTGAGAGTAGGTTCACCACCCTTGCTCTGAGTAGGTTCACCACCCTTGCTGAGAGTAGGTTCACCACCCTTGCTCTGAGTAGGTTCACCACCCTTGCTCTGAGTAGGTTCACCACCCTTGCTCAGAGTAGGTTCACCACCCTTGCTCTCAGTAGGTTCACCACCCTTGCTCTGAGTAGCTTCACCACCCTTGCTCTGAGTAGGTTCACCACCCTTGCTCTGAGTAGGTTCACCACCCTTGCTCTGAGTAGGTTCACCACCCTTGCTGAGAGTAGGTTCACCACCCTTGCTCTGAGTAGGTTCACCACCCTTGCTGAGAGTAGGTTCACCACCCTTGCTGAGAGTAGGTTCAAAACCCTTGCTCTGAGTAGGTTCACCACCCTTGCTGAGAGTAGGTTCACCACCCTTGCTCTGAGTAGGTTCACCACCCTTGCTGAGAGTAGGTTCACCACCCTTGCTCTGAGTAGGTTCACCACCCTTGCTGAGAGTAGGTTCACCACCCTTGCTGAGAGTAGGTTCACCACCCTTGCTCAGAGTAGGTTCACCACCCTTGCTCAGAGTAGGTTCACCACCCTTGCTCTGAGTAGGTTTTCAGCACCTACTCAGAGCATGTTCACCACCCTTGCTCTGAGTAGGTTCACCACCCTTGCTCAGAGTAGGTTCACCACCCTTGCTCTGAGTAGGTTCACCACCCTTGCTGAGAGTAGGTTCACCACCCTTGCTCTGAGTAGGTTCACCACCCTTGCTGAGAGTAGGTTCACCACCCTTGTTCTGAGTAGGTTCACCACCCTTGCTGAGAGTAGTTTCACCACCCTTGCTCTGAGTAGGTTCACCACCCTTGCTCTGAGTAGGTTCACCACCCATGGTGAGAGTAGTTTCACCACCCTTGCTCTGAGTAGGTTCAACACCTTTGCTGAGAGTAGATTCACCACCCTTGCTCTGAGTAGGTTCACCACCCTTGCTCTGATTAGGTTCACCACCCTTGCTCTGAGTAGGTTTTCAGTACCTACTCAGAGTAGGTTCACCACCCTTGCTCAGAGTAGGTTCACCGCCCTTGCTCTGATTAGGTTCACCACCCTTGCTCAGAGTAGGTTCACCACCCTTCCTCTGAGTAGGTTTTCAGCACCTACTCAGAGTAGGTTCACCACCCTTGCTCAGAGTAGGTTCACCACCCTTGCTCTGAGTAGGTTCACCACCCTTCCTCTGAGTAGGTTCACATCCCTTGCTCTGAGTAGGTTCACCACCCTTGCTCTGAGTAGGTTCACCACCCTTGCTCTGAGTAGGTTCACCACCCTTGCTCTGAGTAGGTTCACCACCCTTGCTCTGAGTAGGTTCACCACCCTTGCTCAGAGTAGGCTCACCACCCTTGCTATGAGTAGGTTCACCACCCGTGCTCTGAGTAGGTTGACCACCCTTGCTCTGAGTAGGTTCACCACCCTTGCTCTGAGTAGGTTCACCACCCTTGCTCTGAGTAGGTTCACCACCCTTGCTCTGAGTAGGTTCACCACCCTTGCTCTGAGTAGATCCACCACCCTTGCTCTGAGTAGGTTCACCACCCTTGCTCTGAGTAGGTTCACCACACTTTGTCTGAGTAGGTTCACCACCCTTGCTCTGAGTAGGTTCACCACCCTTGCTCTGAGTAGGTTCACCACCCTTGCTCTGAGTAGGTTCACCACCCTTGCTCTGAGTAGGTTCACCACCCTTGCTGAGAGTAGGTTCACCACCCTTGCTCTGAGTAGGTTCACCACCCTTGCTGAGAGTAGGTTCAACACCCTTGCTGAGAGTAGGTTCACCACCCTTGCTCTGAGTAGGTTCACCACCCTTGCTGAGAGTAGGTACACCACCCTTGCTCTGAGTAGGTTCACCACCCTTGCTGAGAGTAGGTTCACCACCCTTGCTCTGAGTAGGTTCACCACCCTTGCTGAGAGTAGGTTCACCACCCTTGCTGAGAGTAGGTTCACCACCCTTGCTCTGAGTAGGTTCACCACCCTTGCTCTGAGTAGGTTCACCACCCTTGCTCTGAGTAGGTTCACCACCCTTGCTCTGAGTAGGTTCACCACCCTTGCTCTGAGTAGGTTCACCACCCTTGCTCTGAGTAGGTTCACCACCCTTGCTCTGAGTAGGTTCACCACCCTTGCTGAGAGTAGGTTCACCACCCTTGCTCTGAGTAGGTTCACCACCCTTGCTGAGAGTAGGTTCACCACCCTTTCTGAGAGTAGGTTCACCACCCTTGCTCTGAGTATGTTCACCACCCTTGCTGAGAGTAGGTTCACCACCCTTGCTCTGAGTAGGTTCACCACCCTTGCTGAGAGTAGGTTCACCACCCTTGCTCTGAGTAGGTTCACCACCCTTGCTGAGAGTAGGTTCACCACCCTTGCTGAGAGTAGGTTCACCACCCTTGCTCAGAGTAGGTTCACCACCCTTGCTCTGAGTAGGTTCACCAACCTTGCTCTGAGTAGGTTCACCACCCTTGCTCAGAGTAGTTTCACCACCCTTGCTGAGAGTAGCTTCACCACACTTGCTCCGAGTAGGTTCACCACCCTTGCTGAGAGTAGGTTCACCACCCTTGCTGAGAGTAGGTTCACCACCCTTGCTCTGAGTAGGTTCACCACCCTTGCTCTGAGTAGGTTCACCACCCTTGCTGAGAGTAGGTTCACCACCCTTGCTCTGAGTAGGTTCACCACCCTTGCTGAGAGTAGGTTCACCACCCTTGCTCTGAGTAGGTTCACCACCCTTGCTGAGAGTAGGTTCACCACCCTTGCTCTGAGTAGGTTCACCACCCTTCACCACCCTTGCTCAGAGTAGGTTCACCACCCTTGCTCTCAGTAGGTTCACCACCCTTGCTCTGAGTAGCTTCACCACCCTTGCTCTGAGTAGGTTCACCACCCTTGCTCTGAGTAGGTTCACCACCCTTGCTCTGAGTAGGTTCACCACCCTTGCTGAGAGTAGGTTCACCACCCTTGCTCTGAGTAGGTTCACCACCCTTCCTCCGAGTAGGTTCACCACCCTTCCTCCGAGTAGGTTCACCACCCTTCCTCCGAGTAGGTTCACCACCCTTCCTCCGAGTAGGTTCACCACCCTTCCTCCGAGTAGGTTCACCACCCTTCCTCCGAGTAGGTTCACCACCCTTGCTGAGAGTAGGTTCACCACCCTTGCTGAGAGTAGGTTCACCACCCTTGCTCAGAGTAGGTTCACCACCCTTGCTCTGAGTAGGTTCACCACCCTTGCTCAGAGTAGGTTCACCACCCTTGCTCTGAGTAGGTTCACCACCCTTGCTCAGAGTAGGTTCACCACCCTTGCTCAGAGTAGGTTCACCACCCTTGCTCTGAGTAGGTTCACCACCCTTGCTCTGAGTAGGTTCACCACCCTTGCTCAGAGTAGGTTCACCACCCTTGCTCTGAGTAGGTTCACCACCCTTGCTCTGAGTAGGTTCACCACCCTTGCTCAGAGTAGGTTCACCACCCTTCCTCCGAGTAGGTTCACCACCCTTCCTCCGAGTAGGTTCACCACCCTTCCTCCGAGTAGGTTCACCACCCTTCCTCCGAGTAGGTTCACCACCCTTCCTCCGAGTAGGTTCACCACCCTTCCTCCGAGTAGGTTCACCACCCTTCCTCCGAGTAGGTTCACCACCCTTCCTCCGAGTAGGTTCACCACCCTTCCTCCGAGTAGGTTCACCACCCTTCCTCCGAGTAGGTTCACCACCCTTCCTCCGAGTAGGTTCACCACCCTTCCTCCGAGTAGGTTCACCACCCTTCCTCCGAGTAGGTTCACCACCCTTGCTCCGAGTAGGTTCACCACCCTTCCTCCGAGTAGGTTCACCACCCTTCCTCCGAGTAGGTTCACCACCCTTCCTCCGAGTAGGTTCACCACCCTTGCTCCGAGTAGGTTCACCACCCTTCCTCCGAGTAGGTTCACCACCCTTCCTCCGAGTAGGTTCACCACCCTTCCTCCGAGTAGGTTCACCACCCTTGCTCTGAGTAGGTTCACCACCCTTGCTCCGAGTAGGTTCACCACCCTTGCTCTGAGTAGGTTCACCACCCTTCCTCCGAGTAGGTTCACCACCCTTGCTCTGAGTAGGTTCACCACCCTTGCTCCGAGTAGGTTCACCACCCTTGCTCCGAGTAGGTTCACCACCCTTCCTCCGAGTAGGTTCACCACCCTTGCTCTGAGTAGGTTCACCACCCTTGCTCCGAGTAGGTTCACCACCCTTGCTCCGAGTAGGTTCACCACCCTTCCTCCGAGTAGGTTCACCACCCTTCCTCCGAGTAGGTTCACCACCCTTGCTCCGAGTAGGTTCACCACCCTTGCTCCGAGTAGGTTCACCACCCTTCCTCCGAGTAGGTTCACCACCCTTCCTCCGAGTAGGTTCACCACCCTTGCTCTGAGTAGGTTCACCACCCTTGCTCCGAGTAGGTTCACCACCCTTGCTCCGAGTAGGTTCACCACCCTTCCTCCGAGTAGGTTCACCACCCTTCCTCCGAGTAGGTTCACCACCCTTGCTCCGAGTAGGTTCACCACCCTTCCTCCGAGTAGGTTCACCACCCTTCCTCCGAGTAGGTTCACCACCCTTCCTCCGAGTAGGTTCACCACCCTTCCTCCGAGTAGGTTCACCACCCTTCCTCCGAGTAGGTTCACCACCCTTCCTCCGAGTAGGTTCACCACCCTTCCTCCGAGTAGGTTCACCACCCTTCCTCCGAGTAGGTTCACCACCCTTCCTCCGAGTAGGTTCACCACCCCCTCCGAGTAGGTTCACCACCCTTGCTCTGAGTAGGTTCACCACCCTTCCTCCGAGTAGGTTCACCACCCTTCCTCCGAGTAGGTTCACCACCCTTCCTCCGAGTAGGTTCACCACCCTTCACCACCCTCCGAGTAGGTTCACCACCCTTGTTCACCACCCTCCGAGTAGGCTCACCACCCTTCCTCCGAGTAGGTTCACCACCCTTCCTCCGAGTAGGTTCACCACCCTTCCTCCGAGTAGGTTCACCACCCTTCCTCCGAGTAGGTTCACCACCCTTCCTCCGAGTAGGTTCACCACCCTTCCTCCGAGTAGGTTCACCACCCTTGCTCCGAGTAGGTTCACCACCCTTCCTCCGAGTAGGTTCACCACCCTTCCTCCGAGTAGGTTCACCACCCTTAGGCTCCGAGTAGGTTCACCACCCTTGCTCCGAGTAGGTTCACCACCCTTGCTCCGAGTAGGTTCACCACCCTTCCTCCGAGTAGGTTCACCACCCTTGCTCCGAGTAGGTTCACCACCCTTCCTCCGAGTAGGTTCACCACCCTTCCTCCGAGTAGGTTCACCACCCTTCCTCCGAGTAGGTTCACCACCCTTGCTCCGAGTAGGTTCACCACCCTTGCTCCGAGTAGGTTCACCACCCTTGCTCCGAGTAGGTTCACCACCCTTGCTCCGAGTAGGTTCACCACCCTTCCTCCGAGTAGGTTCACCACCCTTGCTCCGAGTAGGTTCACCACCCTTGCTCCGAGTAGGTTCACCACCCTTGCTCCGAGTAGGTTCACCACCCTTCCTCCGAGTAGGTTCACCACCCTTCCTCCGAGTAGGTTCACCACCCTTGCTCTGAGTAGGTTCACCACCCTTGCTCCGAGTAGGTTCACCACCCTTGCTCCGAGTAGGTTCACCACCCTTCCTCCGAGTAGGTTCACCACCCTTGCTCTGAGTAGGTTCACCACCCTTGCTCTGAGTAGGTTCACCACCCTTCCTCCGAGTAGGTTCACCACCCTTCCTCCGAGTAGGTTCACCACCCTTCCTCCGAGTAGGTTCACCACCCTTCCTCCGAGTAGGTTCACCACCCTTGCTCCGAGTAGGTTCACCACCCTTGCTCTGAGTAGGTTCACCACCCTTGCTCCGAGTAGGTTCACCACCCTTGCTCCGAGTAGGTTCACCACCCTTGCTCCGAGTAGGTTCACCACCCTTCCTCCGAGTAGGTTCACCACCCTTCCTCCGAGTAGGTTCACCACCCTTCCTCCGAGTAGGTTCACCACCCTTGCTCCGAGTAGGTTCACCACCCTTGCTCCGAGTAGGTTCACCACCCTTCCTCCGAGTAGGTTCACCACCCTTGCTCCGAGTAGGTTCACCACCCTTGCTCCGAGTAGGTTCACCACCCTTCCTCCGAGTAGGTTCACCACCCTTCCTCCGAGTAGGTTCACCACCCTTGCTCCGAGTAGGTTCACCACCCTTCCTCCGAGTAGGTTCACCACCCTTCCTCCGAGTAGGTTCACCACCCTTGCTCCGAGTAGGTTCACCACCCTTGCTCCGAGTAGGTTCACCACCCTTGCTCCGAGTAGGTTCACCACCCTTCCTCCGAGTAGGTTCACCACCCTTGCTCCGAGTAGGTTCACCACCCTTCCTCCGAGTAGGTTCACCACCCTTCCTCCGAGTAGGTTCACCACCCTTCCTCCGAGTAGGTTCACCACCCTTCCTCCGAGTAGGTTCACCACCCTTCCTCCGAGTAGGTTCACCACCCTTCCTCCGAGTAGGTTCACCACCCTTCCTCCGAGTAGGTTCACCACCCTTCCTCCGAGTAGGTTCACCACCCTTCCTCCGAGTAGGTTCACCACCCTTCCTCCGAGTAGGTTCACCACCCTTCCTCCGAGTAGGTTCACCACCCTTGCTCCGAGTAGGTTCACCACCCTTCCTCCGAGTAGGTTCACCACCCTTCCTCCGAGTAGGTTCACCACCCTTGCTCCGAGTAGGTTCACCACCCTTCCTCCGAGTAGGTTCACCACCCTTGCTCCGAGTAGGTTCACCACCCTTGCTCCGAGTAGGTTCACCACCCTTGCTCCGAGTAGGTTCACCACCCTTGCTCCGAGTAGGTTCACCACCCTTCCTCCGAGTAGGTTCACCACCCTTGCTCCGAGTAGGTTCACCACCCTTCCTCCGAGTAGGTTCACCACCCTTGCTCCGAGTAGGTTCACCACCCTTGCTCCGAGTAGGTTCACCACCCTTCCTCCGAGTAGGTTCACCACCCTTGCTCCGAGTAGGTTCACCACCCTTCCTCCGAGTAGGTTCACCACCCTTCCTCCGAGTAGGTTCACCACCCTTGCTCCGAGTAGGTTCACCACCCTTGCTCCGAGTAGGTTCACCACCCTTCCTCCGAGTAGGTTCACCACCCTTCCTCCGAGTAGGTTTACCACCCTTCCTCCGAGTAGGTTCACCACTCCGAGTAGGTTCACCACCCGTCCTCCGAGTAGGTTCACCACCCTTCCTCCGAGTAGGTTCACCACCCTTCCTCCGAGTAGGTTCACCACCCTTGCTCTGAGTAGGTTCACCACCCTTCCTCCGAGTAGGTTCACCACCCTTCCTCCGAGTAGGTTCACCACCCTTCCTCCGAGTAGGTTCACCACCCTTCCTCCGAGTAGGTTCACCACCCTTCCTCCGAGTAGGTTCACCACCCCCTGAGTAGGTTCACCACCCTTGTTCACCACCCTTCCTCCGAGTAGGTTCACCACCCTTCCTCCGAGTAGGTTCACCACCCTTGCTCCGAGTAGGTTCACCACCCTTCCTCCGAGTAGGTTCACCACCCTTCCTCCGAGTAGGTTCACCACCCTTCCTCCGAGTAGGTTCACCACCCTTGCTCCGAGTAGGTTCACCACCCTTGCTCCGAGTAGGTTCACCACCCTTGCTCCGAGTAGGCTCCGAGTAGGTTCACCACCCTTCCCTCCGAGTAGGTTCACCACCCTTGCTCCGAGTAGGTTCACCACCCTTCCTCCGAGTAGGTTCACCACCCTTCCTCCGAGTAGGTTCACCACCCTTGCTCCGAGTAGGTTCACCACCCTTCCTCCGAGTAGGTTCACCACCCTTCCTCCGAGTAGGTTCACCACCCTTCCTCCGAGTAGGTTCACCACCCTTCCTCCGAGTCTCCGAGTAGGTTCACCACCCTTCCTCCGAGTAGGTTCACCACCCTTCCTCCGAGTAGGTTCACCACCCTTCCTCCGAGTAGGTTCACCACCCTTCCTCCGAGTAGGTTCACCACCCTTCCTCCGAGTAGGTTCACCACCCTTCCTCCGAGTAGGTTCACCACCCTTGCTCCGAGTAGGTTCACCACCCTTCCTCCGAGTAGGTTCACCACCCCGAGTAGGTTCACCACCCTTCCTCCGAGTAGGTTCACCACCCTTGCTTCGAGTAGGTTCACCACCCTTGCTCCGAGTAGGTTCACCACCCTTCCTCCGAGTAGGTTCACCACCCTTCCTCCGAGTAGGTTCACCACCCTTCCTCCGAGTAGGTTCACCACCCTTCCTCCGAGTAGGTTCACCACCCTTCCTCCGAGTAGGTTCACCACCCTTGCTCCGAGTAGGTTCACCACCCTTCCTCCGAGTAGGTTCACCACCCTTCCTCCGAGTAGGTTCACCACCCTTGCTCCGAGTAGGTTCACCACCCTTGCTCCGAGTAGGTTCACCACCCTTCCTCCGAGTAGGTTCACCACCCTTCCTCCGAGTAGGTTCACGACCCTTCCTGCGAGTAGGTTCACCACCCTTGCCTGAGTAGGTTCACCACCCCTCCGAGTAGGTTCACCACTCCTTCACCACCCTTGCTCCGAGTAGGTTCACCACCCTTCCTCCGAGTAGCTTCACCACCCTTGCTCCGAGTAGGTTCACTACCCTTCCTCCGAGTAGGTTCACCACCCTTCCTCCGAGTAGGTTCACCACCCTTCCTCCGAGTAGGTTCACCACCCTTCCTCCGAGTAGGTTCAGCACCCTCACCACCCCTCCGAGTAGGTTCACCACCCTTCCTCCGAGTAGGTTCACCACCCTTCCTCCGAGTAGGTTCCTCCGAGTAGGTTCACCACCCTTCCTCCGAGTAGGTTCACCACCCTTCCTCCGAGTAGGTTCACCACCCTTCCTCCGAGTAGGTTCACCACCCTTCCTCCGAGTAGGTTCACCACCCTTCCTCCGAGTAGGTTCACCACCCTTCCTCCGAGTAGGTTCACCACCCTTCCTCCGAGTAGGTTCACCACCCTTCCTCCGAGTAGGTTCACCACCCTTCCTCCGAGTAGGTTCACCACCCTTCCTCCGAGTAGGTTCACCACCCTTCCTCCGAGTAGGTTCACCACCCTTCCTCCGAGTAGGTTCACCACCCTTCCTCCGAGTAGGTTCACCACCCTTCCTCCGAGTAGGTTCACCACCCTTGCTCCGAGTAGGTTCACCACCCTTGCTCCGAGTAGGTTCACCACCCTTGCTCCGAGTAGGTTCACCACCCTTCCTCCGAGTAGGTTCACCACCCTTGCTCCGAGTAGGTTCACCACCCTTCCTCCGAGTAGGTTCACCACCCTTCCTCCGAGTAGGTTCACCACCCTTCCTCCGAGTAGGTTCACCACCCTTCCTCCGAGTAGGTTCACCACCCTTCCTCCGAGTAGGTTCACCACCCTTGCTCCGAGTAGGTTCACCACCCTTCCTCCGAGTAGGTTCACCACCCTTCCTCCGAGTAGGTTCACCACCCTTCCTCCGAGTAGGTTCACCACCCTTCCTCCGAGTAGGTTCACCACCCTTCCTCCGAGTAGGTTCACCACCCTTCCTCCGAGTAGGTTCACCACCCTTCCTCCGAGTAGGTTCACCACCCTTCCTCCGAGTAGGTTCACCACCCTTCCTCCGAGTAGGTTCACCACCCTTCCTCCGAGTAGGTTCACCACCCTTCCTCCGAGTAGGTTCACCACCCTTCCTCCGAGTAGGTTCACCACCCTTCCTCCGAGTAGGTTCACCACCCTTCCTCCGAGTAGGTTCACCACCCTTCCTCCGAGTAGGTTCACCACCCTTCCTCCGAGTAGGTTCACCACCCTTCCTCCGAGTAGGTTCACCACCCTTCCTCCGAGTAGGTTCACCACCCTTCCTCCGAGTAGGTTCACCACCCTTCCTCCGAGTAGGTTCACCACCCTTCCTCCGAGTAGGTTCACCACCCTTCCTCCGAGTAGGTTCACCACCCTTCCTCCGAGTAGGTTCACCACCCTTCCTCCGAGTAGGTTCACCACCCTTCCTCCGAGTAGGTTCACCACCCTTCCTCCGAGTAGGTTCACCACCCTTCCTCCGAGTAGGTTCACCACCCTTCCTCCGAGTAGGTTCACCACCCTTCCTCCGAGTAGGTTCACCACCCTTCCTCCGAGTAGGTTCACCACCCTTCCTCTCCGAGTAGGTTCACCACCCTTCCGAGTAGGTTCACCACCCTTCCGAGTAGGTTCACCACCCTCCGAGTAGGTTCACCACCCTTCCTCCGAGTAGGTTCACCACCCTTCCTCCGAGTAGGTTCACCACCCTTGCTCCGAGTAGGTTCACCACCCTTCCTCCGAGTAGGTTCACCACCCTTCCTCCGAGTAGGTTCACCACCCTTCCTCCGAGTAGGTTCACCACCCTTCCTCCGAGTAGGTTCACCACCCTTCCTCCGAGTAGGTTCACCACCCTTCCTCCGAGTAGGTTCACCACCCTTCCTCCGAGTAGGTTCACCACCCTTCCTCCGAGTAGGTTCACCACCCTTGCTCCGAGTAGGTTCACCACCCTTCCTCCGAGTAGGTTCACCACCCTTGCTCCGAGTAGGTTCACCACCCTTCCTCCGAGTAGGTTCACCACCCTTGCTCCGAGTAGGTTCACCACCCTTGCTCCGAGTAGGTTCACCACCCTTCCTCCGAGTAGGTTCACCACCCTTGCTCAGAGTAGGTTCACCACCCTTGCTCCGAGTAGGTTCACCACCCTTGCTCCGAGTAGGTTCACCACCCTTGCTCCGAGTAGGTTCACCACCCTTCCTCCGAGTAGGTTCACCACCCTTGCTCCGAGTAGGTTCACCACCCTTGCTCCGAGTAGGTTCACCACCCTTGCTCCGAGTAGGTTCACCACCCTTCCTCCGAGTAGGTTCACCACCCTTCCTCCGAGTAGGTTCACCACCCTTGCTCCGAGTAGGTTCACCACCCTTGCTCCGAGTAGGTTCACCACCCTTGCTCCGAGTAGGTTCACCACCCTTGCTCCGAGTAGGTTCACCACCCTTCCTCCGAGTAGGTTCACCACCCTTCCTCCGAGTAGGTTCACCACCCTTGCTCCGAGTAGGTTCACCACCCTTGCTCCGAGTAGGTTCACCACCCCCTCTGAGTAGGTTCACGAGTAGGTTCACCACCCGTGCTCTGAGTAGGTTCACCACCCTTGATCCGGGTAGGTTCACCACCCTTGCTCCGAGTAGGTTCACCACCCTTGCTCCGAGTAGGTTCACCACCCTTGCTCTGAGTAGGTTCACCACCCTTCCTCCGAGTAGGTTCACCACCCTTAGGTTCACCACCCTCCGAGTAGGTTCACCACCCGTGCTCCGAGTAGGTTCACCACCCTTGCTCCGAGTAGGTTCACCACCCTTGCTCCGAGTAGGTTCAGGTTCACCCTTGCTCCGAGTAGGTTCACCACCCTTGCTCCGAGTAGGTTCACCACCCTTGATCCGAGTAGGTTCACCACCCTTGCTCTGAGTAGGTTCACCACCCTTGCCTCACGAGTAGGTTCACCACCCTTGCTCCGAGTAGGTTCACCACCCTTGCTCCGAGTAGGTTCACCACCCTTCCTCCGAGTAGGTTCACCACCCTTCCTCCGAGTAGGTTCACCACCCTTGCTCCGAGTAGGTTCACCACCCTTGCTCCGAGTAGGTTCACCACCCTTGCTCCGAGTAGGTTCACCACCCTTGCTCGAGTAGGTTCACCACCCTTGCTCCGAGTAGGTTCACCACCCTTCCTCCGAGTAGGTTCACCACCCTTGCTCCGAGTAGGTTCACCACCCTTGCTCCGAGTAGGTTCACCACCCTTCCTCCGAGTAGGTTCACCACCCTTCCTCCGAGTAGGTTCACCACCCTTCCTCCGAGTAGGTTCACCACCCTTCCTCCGAGTAGGTTCACCACCCTTGCTCCGAGTAGGTTCACCACCCTTCCTCCGAGTAGGTTCACCACCCTTCCTCCGAGTAGGTTCACCACCCTTCCTCCGAGTAGGTTCACCACCCTTCCTCCGAGTAGGTTCACCACCCTTCCTCCGAGTAGGTTCACCACCCTTCCTCCGAGTAGGTTCACCACCCTTCCTCCGAGTAGGTTCACCACCCTTCCTCCGAGTAGGTTCACCACCCTTCCTCCGAGTAGGTTCACCACCCTTCCTCCGAGTAGGTTCACCACCCTTCCTCCGAGTAGGTTCACCACCCTTCCTCCGAGTAGGTTCACCACCCTTCCTCCGAGTAGGTTCACCACCCTTCCTCCGAGTAGGTTCACCACCCTTCCTCCGAGTAGGTTCACCACCCTTCCTCCGAGTAGGTTCACCACCCTTCCTCCGAGTAGGTTCACCACCCTTCCTCCGAGTAGGTTCACCACCCTTCCTCCGAGTAGGTTCACCACCCTTCCTCCGAGTAGGTTCACCACCCTTCCTCCGAGTAGGTTCACCACCCTTCCTCCGAGTAGGTTCACCACCCTTCCTCCGAGTAGGTTCACCACCCTTCCTCCGAGTAGGTTCACCACCCTTCCTCCGAGTAGGTTCACCACCCTTCCTCCGAGTAGGTTCACCACCCTTCCTCCGAGTAGGTTCACCACCCTTCCTCCGAGTAGGTTCACCACCCTTCCTCCGAGTAGGTTCACCACCCTTCCTCCGAGTAGGTTCACCACCCTTCCTCCGAGTAGGTTCACCACCCTTCCTCCGAGTAGGTTCACCACCCTTCCTCCGAGTAGGTTCACCACCCTTCCTCCGAGTAGGTTCACCACCCTTGCTCCGAGTAGGTTCACCACCCTTCCTCCGAGTAGGTTCACCACCCTTCCTCCGAGTAGGTTCACCACCCTTCCTCCGAGTAGGTTCACCACCCTTCCTCCGAGTAGGTTCACCACCCTTCCTCCGAGTAGGTTCACCACCCTTGCTCCGAGTAGGTTCACCACCCTTGCTCCGAGTAGGTTCACCACCCTTCCTCCGAGTAGGTTCACCACCCTTCCTCCGAGTAGGTTCACCACCCTTCCTCCGAGTAGGTTCACCACCCTTCCTCCGAGTAGGTTCACCACCCTTCCTCCGAGTAGGTTCACCACCCTTCCTCCGAGTAGGTTCACCACCCTTCCTCCGAGTAGGTTCACCACCCTTCCTCCGAGTAGGTTCACCACCCTTCCTCCGAGTAGGTTCACCACCCTTCCTCCGAGTAGGTTCACCACCCTTCCTCCGAGTAGGTTCACCACCCTTCCTCCGAGTAGGTTCACCACCCTTCCTCCGAGTAGGTTCACCACCCTTCCTCCTGAGTAGGAGTAGTAGGTTCACCACTCCGAGTAGGTTCACCACCCTTCCTCCCTCCGAGTAGGTTCACCACCCTTCCTCCGAGTAGGTTCACCACCCTTCCTCCGAGTAGGTTCACCACCCTTGCTCCGAGTAGGTTCACCACCCTTCCTCCGAGTAGGTTCACCACCCTTCCTCCGAGTAGGTTCACCACCCTTCCTCCGAGTAGGTTCACCACCCTTGCTCCGAGTAGGTTCACCACCCTTCCTCCGAGTAGGTTCACCACCCTTCCTCCGAGTAGGTTCACCACCCTTGCTCCGAGTAGGTTCACCACCCTTCCTCCGAGTAGGTTCACCACCCTTCCTCCGAGTAGGTTCACCACCCTTCCTCCGAGTAGGTTCACCACCCTTCCTCCGAGTAGGTTCACCACCCTTCCTCCGAGTAGGTTCACCACCCTTCCTCCGAGTAGGTTCACCACCCTTGCTCCGAGTAGGTTCACCACCCGAGTAGGTTCCTCCGAGTAGGTTCACCACCCTTCCTCCGAGTAGGTTCACCACCCCCTTCCTCCGAGTAGGTTCACCACCCCCTCCGAGTAGGTTCACCACCCTCCGAGTAGGTTCACCACCCTTGCTCCGAGTAGGTTCACCACCCTTGCTTCGAGTAGGTTCACCACCCTCCGAGTAGGTTCACCACCCTTCCTCCGAGTAGGTTCACCACCCTTGCTCTGAGTAGGTTCACCACCCTTGCTCCGAGTAGGTTCACCACCCTTGCTCCGAGTAGGTTCACCACCCTTCCTCCGAGTAGGTTCACCACCCTTGCTCTGAGTAGGTTCACCACCCTTCCTCCGAGTAGGTTCACCACCCTTGCTCCGAGTAGGTTCACCACCCTTCCTCCGAGTAGGTTCACCACCCTTGCTCCGAGTAGGTTCACCACCCTTGCTCCGAGTAGGTTCACCACCCTTGCTCCGAGTAGGTTCACCACCCGAGTAGGTTCTTGCTCCGAGTAGGTTCACCACCCTTCCTCCGAGTAGGTTCACCACCCTTCCCCGAGTAGGTTCACCACCCTTCTGAGTAGGTTCACCACCCTTGCTCCAAGTAGGTTCACCACCCTTGCTCCGAGTAGGTTCACCACCCTTCCTCCGAGTAGGTTCACCACCCTTGCTCTGAATAGGTTCACCACCCTTGTTCACCACCCTTCCTCCGAGTAGGTTCACCACCCTTCCTCCGAGTAGGTTCACCACCCTTCCTCCGAGTAGGTTCACCACCCTTCCTCCGAGTAGGTTCACCACCCTTCCTCCGAGTAGGTTCACCACCCTTGCTCCGAGTAGGTTCACCACCCTTGCTCTCCGAGTAGGTTCACCACCCTTAGGTTCACCACCCTTCCTCCGAGTAGGTTCACCACCCTTCCTCCGAGTAGGTTCACCACCCTTGCTCCGAGTAGGTTCACCACCCTTCCTCCGAGTAGGTTCACCACCCTTCCTCCGAGTAGGTTCACCACCCTTCCTCCGAGTAGGTTCACCACCCTTGCTCCGAGTAGGTTCACCACCCTTCCTCCGAGTAGGTTCACCACCCTTCCTCCGAGTAGGTTCACCACCCTTCCTCCGAGTAGGTTCACCACCCTTCCTCCGAGTAGGTTCACCACCCTTCCTCCGAGTAGGTTCACCACCCTTCCTCCGAGTAGGTTCACCACCCTTGCTCCGAGTAGGTTCACCACCCTTGCTCTGAGTAGGTTCACCACCCTTGCTCCGAGTAGGTTCACCACCCTTGCTCTGAGTAGGTTCACCACCCTTGCTCCGAGTAGGTTCACCACCCTTGCTCTGAGTAGGTTCACCACCCTTGCCCTTCACCACCCTCTCGAGTAGGTTCACCACCCTTCCTCCGAGTAGGTTCACCACCCTTGCTCTGAGTAGGTTCACCACCCTTCCTCCGAGTAGGTTCACCACCCTTCCTCCGAGTAGGTTCACCACCCTTCCTCCGAGTAGGTTCACCACCCTTGCTCTGAGTAGGTTCACCACCCTTCCTCCGAGTAGGTTCACCACCCTTCCTCCGAGTAGGTTCACCACCCTTCCTCCGAGTAGGTTCACCACCCTTCCTCCGAGTAGGTTCACCACCCTTCACCACCCTCCGAGTAGGTTCACCACCCTTGCTCCGAGTAGGTTCACCACCCTTGCTCTGAGTAGGTTCACCACCCTTGCGAGTAGGTTCACCACCCCCCCTCCGAGTAGGTTCACCACCCTCCGAGTAGGTTCACCACCCTTCCTCCGAGTAGGTTCACCACCCTTCCTCCGAGTAGGTTCACCACCCTTCCTCCGAGTAGGTTCACCACCCTTCCTCCGAGTAGGTTCACCACCCTTCCTCCGAGTAGGTTCACCACCCTTCCTCCGAGTAGGTTCACCACCCTTCCTCCGAGTAGGTTCACCACCCTTCCTCCGAGTAGGTTCACCACCCTTGCTCCGAGTAGGTTCACCACCCTTCCTCCGAGTAGGTTCACCACCCTTGCTCCGAGTAGGTTCACCACCCTTGCTCCGAGTAGGTTCACCACCCTTGCTCCGAGTAGGTTCACCACCCTTCCTCCGAGTAGGTTCACCACCCTTCCTCCGAGTAGGTTCACCACCCTTCCTCCGAGTAGGTTCACCACCCTTCCTCCGAGTAGGTTCACCACCCTTCCTCCGAGTAGGTTCACCACCCTTCACCACCCCTCCGAGTAGGTTCACCACCCTTCCTCCGAGTAGGTTCACCACCCTTGCTCCGAGTAGGTTCACCACCCTTCCTCCGAGTAGGTTCACCACCCTTCCTCCGAGTAGGTTCACCACCCTTCCTCCGAGTAGGTTCACCACCCTTCCTCCGAGTAGGTTCACCACCCTTCCTCCGAGTAGGTTCACCACCCTTCCTCCGAGTAGGTTCACCACCCTTCCTCCGAGTAGGTTCACCACCCTTGCTCCGAGTAGGTTCACCACCCTTGCTCCGAGTAGGTTCACCACCCTTCCTCCGAGTAGGTTCACCACCCTTCCTCCGAGTAGGTTCACCACCCTTCCTCCGAGTAGGTTCACCACCCTTGCTCCGAGTAGGTTCACCACCCTTGCTCCGAGTAGGTTCACCACCCTTCCTCCGAGTAGGTTCACCACCCTTGCTCCGAGTAGGTTCACCACCCTTCCTCCGAGTAGGTTCACCACCCTTCCTCCGAGTAGGTTCACCACCCTTCCTCCGAGTAGGTTCACCACCCTTCCTCCGAGTAGGTTCACCACCCTTCCTCCGAGTAGGTTCACCACCCTTGCTCCGAGTAGGTTCACCACCCTTCCTCCGAGTAGGTTCACCACCCTTGCTCTGAGTAGGTTCACCACCCTTGCTCCGAGTAGCTTCACCACCCCTCCGAGTAGGTTCACCACCCTTCCTCCGAGTAGGTTCACCACCCTTCCTCCGAGTAGGTTCACCACCCTTGCTCCGAGTAGGTTCACCACTCCGAGTAGGTTCACCACCCTTGCTCCGAGTAGGTTCACCACCCTTCCTCCGAGTAGGTTCACCACCCTTCCTCCGAGTAGGTTCACCACCCGAGTAGGTTCACCACCCTCCGAGTAGGTTCACCACCCTTCCTCCGAGTAGGTTCACCACCCTTCCTCCGAGTAGGTTCACCACCCTTCACCACCCCTCCGAGTAGGTTCACCACTCCGAGTAGGTTCACCACCCTTTCTCAGAGTAGGTTCACCACCCTTGCTCTGAGTAGGTTCACCACCCTTGCTCCGAGTAGGTTCACCACCCTTCCTCCGAGTAGGTTCACCACCCTTCCTCCGAGTAGGTTCACCACCCTTCACCACCCTTCCCTCCGAGTAGGTTCACCACCCTTCCTCCGAGTAGGTTCACCACCCTTCCTCCGAGTAGGTTCACCACCCTTGCTCCGAGTAGGTTCACCACCCTTGCTCTGAGTAGGTTCACCACCCCTCCGAGTAGGTTCACCACCCTTGCTCCGAGTAGGTTCACCACCCTTGTTCACCACCCTCCGAGTAGGTTCACCACCCTTCACCACCCTCCGAGTAGGTTCACCACCCTTCCTCCGAGTAGGTTCACCACCCTTCCTCCGAGTAGGTTCACCACCCTTGCTCTGAGTAGGTTCACCACCCTTCCTCCGAGTAGGTTCACCACCCTTCCTCCGAGTAGGTTCACCACCCTTGCTCCGAGTAGGTTCACCACCCTTCCTCCGAGTAGGTTCACCACCCTTCCTCCGAGTAGGTTCACCACCCTTCCTCCGAGTAGGTTCACCACCCTTCCTCCGAGTAGGTTCACCACCCTTCCTCCGAGTAGGTTCACCACCCTTCCTCCGAGTAGGTTCACCACCCTTGCTCCGAGTAGGTTCACCACCCTTCCTCCGAGTAGGTTCACCACCCTTGCTCCGAGTAGGTTCACCACCCTTCCTCCGAGTAGGTTCACCACCCTTGCTCTGAGTAGGTTCACCACCCTTCCTCCGAGTAGGTTCACCACCCTTCCTCCGAGTAGGTTCACCACCCTTCCTCCGAGTAGGTTCACCACCCTTGCTCCGAGTAGGTTCACCACCCTTCACCACCCCTCCGAGTAGGTTCACCACCCTCCGAGTAGGTTCACCACCCTTGCTCCGAGTAGGTTCACCACCCTTCCTCCGAGTAGGTTCACCACCCTTAGGTTCACCACCCTTCCTCCGAGTAGGTTCACCACCCTTCCTCCGAGTAGGTTCACCACCCTTGCTCCGAGTAGGTTCACCACCCTTCCTCCGAGTAGGTTCACCACCCTTCCTCCGAGTAGGTTCTCCACCCTTCCTCCGAGTAGGTTCACCACCTGAGTAGGTTCCTCCGAGTAGGTTCACCACCCTTGCTCCGAGTAGGTTCACCACCCTTCCTCCGAGTAGGTTCACCACCCTTCCTCCGAGTAGGTTCACCACCCTTCCTCCGTAGTTCACCACCCTTAGGTTCACCACCCTTGCTAGGTTCACCACCCTCCGAGTAGGTTCACCACCCTTCCTCCGAGTAGGTTCACCACCCTTCCGAGTAGGTTCACCACCCTTCCTCCGAGTAGGTTCACCACCCTTGCTCCGAGTAGGTTCACCACCCTTCCTCCGAGTAGGTTCACCACCCTTCCTCCGAGTAGGTTCACCACCCTTCCTCCGAGTAGGTTCACCACCCTTGCTCCGAGTAGGTTCACCACCCTTGCTCCGAGTAGGTTCACCACCCTTGCTCTGAGTAGGTTCACCACCCTTCCTCCGAGTAGGTTCACCACCCTTCCTCCGAGTAGGTTCACCACCCTTCCTCCGAGTAGGTTCACCACCCTTCCTCCGAGTAGGTTCACCACCCTTCCTCCGAGTAGGTTCACCACCCTTCCTCCGAGTAGGTTCACCACCCTTGCTCCGAGTAGGTTCACCACCCTTGCTCCGAGTAGGTTCACCACCCTTCCTCCGAGTAGGTTCACCACCCTTGCTCCGAGTAGGTTCACCACCCTTGCTCCGAGTAGGTTCACCACCCTTCCTCCGAGTAGGTTCACCACCCTTGCTCCGAGTAGGTTCACCACCCTTGTTCACCACCCTCCGAGTAGGTTCACCACCCTTGCTCCGAGTAGGTTCACCACCCTTGCTCCGAGTAGGTTCACCACCCTTGCTCCGAGTAGGTTCACCACCCTTCCTCCGAGTAGGTTCACCACCCTTCCTCCGAGTAGGTTCACCACCCTTCCTCCGAGTAGGTTCACCACCCTTGCTCCGAGTAGGTTCACCACCCTTGCTCTGAGTAGGTTCACCACCCTTGCTCCGAGTAGGTTCACCACCCTTGCTCCGAGTAGGTTCACCACCCTTGCTCCGAGTAGGTTCACCACCCCCCGAGTAGGTTCACCACCCTCCGAGTAGGTTCACCACCCTTGCCTGAGTAGGTTCACCACCCTTGCTCGAGTAGGTTCACCACCTTCCTCCGAGTAGGTTCACCACCCTTCTCGAGTAGGTTCACCACCCTTGCTCCGAGAAGGTTCACCACCCTTGCTCCGAGTAGGTTCACCACCCTTCCGAGTAGGTTCACCACCCCTTCACCACCCTCTCCGAGTAGGTTCACCACCCTTCACCACCCTCCGAGTAGGTTCACCACCCTTCCTCCGAGTAGGTTCACCACCCTTGCTCTCCGAGTAGGTTCACCACCCTTGCTCACCACCCCGAGTAGGTTCACCACCCTTGCTCCGAGTAGGTTCACCACCCTTCCTCCGAGTAGGTTCACCACCCTTCCTCCGAGTAGGTTCACCACCCTTCCTCCGAGTAGGTTCACCACCCTTCCTCCGAGTAGGTTCACCACCCTTGCTCCGAGTAGGTTCACCACCCTTGCTCCGAGTAGGTTCACCACCCTTCCTCCGAGTAGGTTCACCACCCTTGCTCCGAGTAGGTTCACCACCCTTCCTCCGAGTAGGTTCACCACCCTTGCTCCGAGTAGGTTCACCACCCTTCCTCCGAGTAGGTTCACCACCCTTCCTCCGAGTAGGTTCACCACCCTTCCTCCGAGTAGGTTCACCACCCTTCCTCCGAGTAGGTTCACCACCCTTGCTCCGAGTAGGTTCACCACCCTTCCTCCGAGTAGGTTCACCACCCTTCCTCCGAGTAGGTTCACCACCCTTCCTCCGAGTAGGTTCACCACCCTTCCTCCGAGTAGGTTCACCACCCTTCCTCCGAGTAGGTTCACCACCCTTCCTCCGAGTAGGTTCACCACCCTTCCTCCGAGTAGGTTCACCACCCTTGCTCCGAGTAGGTTCACCACCCCCTTAGGTTCACCACCCTCCGAGTTGGTTCACCACCCTTCCTCCGAGTAGGTTCACCACCCTTCCTCCGAGTAGGTTCACCACCCTTCCTCCGAGTAGGTTCACCACCCTTCCTCCGAGTAGGTTCACCACCCTTCCTCCGAGTAGGTTCACCACCCTTCCTCCGAGTAGGTTCACCACCCTTCCTCCGAGTAGGTTCACCACCCTTCCTCCGAGTAGGTTCACCACCCTTCACCACCCTCCGAGTAGGTTCACCACCCTTCCTCCGAGTAGGTTCACCACCCTTCCTCCGAGTAGGTTCCTCCGAGTAGGTTCACCACCCTTCCTCCGAGTAGGTTCACCACCCTTCCTCCGAGTAGGTTCACCACCCTTCCTCCGAGTAGGTTCACCACCCTTCCTCCGAGTAGGTTCACCACCCTTCCTCCGAGTAGGTTCACCACCCTTCCTCCGAGTAGGTTCACCACCCTTCCTCCGAGTAGGTTCACCACCCTTCCTCCGAGTAGGTTCACCACCCTTCCTCCGAGTAGGTTCACCACCCTTCCTCCGAGTAGGTTCACCACCCTTGCTCCGAGTAGGTTCACCACCCTTCACCACCCTTGCTCCGAGTAGGTTCACCACCCTTCCTCCGAGTAGGTTCACCACCCTCCGAGTAGGTTCACCACCCCCCGAGTAGGTTCCTCCGAGTAGGTTTACCACCCTTCCTCCGAGTAGGTTCACCACCCTTCCTCCGAGTAGGTTCACCACCCTTCCTCCGAGTAGGTTCACCACCCTTCCTCCGAGTAGGTTCACCACCCTTCCTCCGAGTAGGTTCACCACCCTTCCTCCGAGTAGGTTCACCACCCTTCCTCCGAGTAGGTTCACCACCCTTCCTCCGAGTAGGTTCACCACCCTTAGGTTCACCACCCTCCGAGTAGGTTCACCACCCTTCCTCCGAGTAGGTTCACCACCCTTCCTCCGAGTAGGTTCACCACCCTTCCTCCGAGTAGGTTCACCACCCTTCCTCCGAGTAGGTTCACCACCCTTCCTCCGAGTAGGTTCACCACCCTTCCTCCGAGTAGGTTCACCACTCCGAGTAGGTTCACCACCCTTCCTCCGAGTAGGTTCACCACCCTTCCTCCGAGTAGGTTCACCACCCTTCCTCCGAGTAGGTTCACCACCCTTCCTCCGAGTAGGTTCACCACCCTTGCTCCGAGTAGGTTCACCACCCTTCCTCCGAGTAGGTTCACCACCCTTCCTCCGAGTAGGTTCACCACCCTTCCTCCGAGTAGGTTCACCACCCTTCCTCCGAGTAGGTTCACCACCCTTCCTCCGAGTAGGTTCACCCTTGCTCCGAGTAGGTTCACCACCCTTGCTCCGAGTAGGTTCACCCCTTCCTCCGTGTAGGTTCACCACCCTTCCTCCGAGTAGGTTCACCACCCTTCCTCCGAGTAGGTTCACCACCCGAGTAGGTTCACCACCCTTGCCTCCGAGTAGGTTCACCCTTCCTCCGAGTAGGTTCACCACCCTTCCTCCGAGTAGGGTCACCACCCGGGCTCTGAGTAGGTTCACCACCCTTCCTCCGAGAAGGTTCACCACCCTTCCTCCGAGTAGGTTCACCACCCTTCCTCCGAGTAGGTTCACCACCCTTCCTCCGAGTAGGTTCACCACCCTTCCTCCGAGTAGGTTCACCACCCTTCCTCCGAGTAGGTTCACCACCCTTCCTCCGAGTAGGTTCACCACCCTTCCTCCGAGTAGGTTCACCACCCTTCCTCCGAGTAGGTTCACCACCCTTCCTCCGAGTAGGTTCACCACCCCGAGTGCTCCGAGTAGGTTCACCACCCTTCCTCCGAGTAGGTTCCTCCGAGTAGGTTCACCACCCCCTCCGAGTCCTCCGAGTAGGTTCACCACCCTTCCTCCGAGTAGGTTCACCACCCTTCCTCCGAGTAGGTTCACCACCCTTCCTCCGAGTAGGTTCACCACCCTTCCTCCGAGTAGGTTCACCACCCTTCCTCCGAGTAGGTTCACCACCCTTCCTCCGAGTAGGTTCACCACCCTTCCTCCGAGTAGGTTCACCACCCTTCCTCCGAGTAGGTTCACCACCCTTCCTCCGAGTAGGTTCACCACCCTTCCTCCGAGTAGGTTCACCACCCTTCCTCCGAGTAGGTTCACCACCCTTCCTCCGAGTAGGTTCACCACCCTTCCTCCGAGTAGGTTCACCACCCTTGCTCCGAGTAGGTTCACCACCCTTCCTCCGAGTAGGTTCACCACCCTTCCTCCGAGTAGGTTCACCACCCTTAGGTTCACCACCCGTCCTCCGAGTAGGTTCACCACCCTTCCTCCGAGTAGGTTCACCACCCTTGCTCCGAGTAGGTTCACCACCCTTCCTCCGAGTAGGTTCACCACCCTTCCTCCGAGTAGGTTCACCACCCTTCCTCCGAGTAGGTTCACCACCCTTCCTCCGAGTAGGTTCACCACCCTTGCTCCGAGTAGGTTCACCACCCTTCCTCCGAGTAGGTTCACCACCCTTCCTCCGAGTAGGTTCACCACCCTTCCTCCGAGTAGGTTCACCACCCTTCCTCCGAGTAGGTTCACCACCCTTCCTCCGAGTAGGTTCACCACCCTTCCTCCGAGTAGGTTCACCACTCCTTCACCACCCTTCCTCCGAGTAGGTTCACCACCCTTCCTCCGAGTAGGTTCACCACCCTTCCTCCGAGTAGGTTCACCACCCTTCCTCCGAGTAGGTTCACCACCCTTCCTCCGAGTAGGTTCACCACCCTTCCTCCGAGTAGGTTCACCACCCTTCCTCCGAGTAGGTTCACCACCCTTGCTCTGAGTAGGTTCACCACCCTTCCTCCGAGTAGGTTCACCACCCTTGCTCTGAGTAGGTTCACCACCCTTCCTCCGAGTAGGTTCACGAGTAGGTTCACCCCTTCCTCCGAGTAGGTTCACCACCCTTGCTCCGAGTAGGTTCACCACCCCTCCGAGTAGGTTCACCACCCTTGTTCTGAGTAGGTTCACCACCCTTCCTCCGAGTAGGTTCACCACCCTTGCTCCGAGTAGGTTCACCACCCTCCTCCGAGTAGGTTCACCACCCTTCCTCCGAGTAGGTTCACCACCCTTCCTCCGAGTAGGTTCACCACCCTTCCTGCCGAGTAGGTTCACCACCCTTCCTCCGAGTAGGTTCACCACCCTTCCTCCGAGTAGGTTCACCACCCTTGCTCTGAGTAGGTTCACCACTCCGAGTAGGTTCACCACCCCTCCGAGTAGGTTCACCACCCCCCCTTCACCACCCCCCTCCGAGTAGGTTCACCACCCTTCACCACCCCTCCGAGTAGGTTCACCACCCTTCCTCCGAGTAGGTTCACCACCCTTGCTCCGAGTAGGTTCACCACCCTTCACCACCCCTCCGAGTAGGTTCACCACCCTTGCTCCGAGTAGGTTCACCACCCTTCCTCCGAGTAGGTTCACCACCCTTCCTCCGAGTAGGTTCACCACCCTTCCTCCGAGTAGGTTCACCACCCTTCCTCCGAGTAGGTTCACCACCCTTCCTCCGAGTAGGTTCACCACCCTTCCTCCGAGTAGGTTCACCACCCTTCCTCCGAGTAGGTTCACCACCCTTCCTCCGAGTAGGTTCACCACCCTTCCTCCGAGTAGGTTCACCACCCTTCCTCCGAGTAGGTTCACCACCCTTCCTCCGAGTAGGTTCACCACCCTTCCTCCGAGTAGGTTCACCACCCTTGCCTGAGTAGGTTCACCACCCCTCCGAGTAGGTTCACCACCCTTCCTCCGAGTAGGTTCACCACCCTTCCTCCGAGTAGGTTCACCACCCTTCCTCCGAGTAGGTTCACCACCCTTCCTCCGAGTAGGTTCACCACCCTTGCTCTGAGTAGGTTCACCACCCTTCCTCCGAGTAGGTTCACCACCCTTGCTCCGAGTAGGTTCACTACCCTTCCTCCGAGTAGGTTCACCACCCTTCCTCCGAGTAGGTTCACCACCCTTCCTCCGAGTAGGTTCACCACCCTTCCTCCGAGTAGGTTCACCACCCTTCCTCCGAGTAGGTTCACCACCCTTCCTCCGAGTAGGTTCACCACCCTTCCTCCGAGTAGGTTCACCACCCTTCCTCCGAGTAGGTTCACCACCCTTCCTCCGAGTAGGTTCACCACCCTTCCTCCGAGTAGGTTCACCACCCTTCCTCCGAGTAGGTTCACCACCCCCCTTCCTCCGAGTAGGTTCACCACCCTTCCTCCGAGTAGGTTCACCACCCTTCCTCCGAGTAGGTTCACCACCCTTCCTCCGAGTAGGTTCACCACCCTTCCTCCGAGTAGGTTCACCACCCTTCCTCCGAGTAGGTTCACCACCCTTCCTCCGAGTAGGTTCACCACCCTTCCTCCGAGTAGGTTCACCACCCGAGTAGGTTCACCACCCCTCCGAGTAGGTTCACCACCCTTCCTCCGAGTAGGTTCACCACCCTTCCTCCGAGTAGGTTCACCACCCTTCCTCCGAGTAGGTTCACCACCCTTCCTCCGAGTAGGTTCACCACCCTTCCTCCGAGTAGGTTCACCACCCTTCCTCCGAGTAGGTTCACCACCCTTCCTCCGAGTAGGTTCACCACCCTTCCTCCGAGTAGGTTCACCACCCTTCCTCCGAGTAGGTTCACCACCCTTCCTCCGAGTAGCTTCACCACCCTCCGAGTAGGTTCACCACCCTTCCTCCGAGTAGGTTCACCACCCTTCCTCCGAGTAGGTTCACCACCCTTCCTCCGAGTAGGTTCACCACCCTTCCTCCGAGTAGGTTCACCACCCTTCCTCCGAGTAGGTTCACCACCCTTGCTCCGAGTAGGTTCACCACCCTTCCTCCGAGTAGGTTCACCACCCTTCCTCCGAGTAGGTTCACCACCCTTCCTCCGAGTAGGTTCACCACCCTTCCTCCGAGTAGGTTCACCACCCTTCCTCCGAGTAGGTTCACCACCCTTCCTCCGAGTAGGTTCACCACCCTTCCTCCGAGTAGGTTCACCACCCTTCCTCCGAGTAGGTTCACCACCCTTCCTCCGAGTAGGTTCACCACCCTTCCTCCGAGTAGGTTCACCACCCTTCCTCCGAGTAGGTTCACCACCCTTCCTCCGAGTAGGTTCACCACCCTTCCTCCGAGTAGGTTCACCACCCTTCCTCCGAGTAGGTTCACCACCCTTCCTCCGAGTAGGTTCACCACCCTTCCTCCGAGTAGGTTCACCACCCTTCCTCCGAGTAGGTTCACCACCCTTCCTCCGAGTAGGTTCACCACCCTTCCTCCGAGTAGGTTCACCACCCTTCCTCCGAGGAGGTTCACCACCCTTCCGAGTAGGTTCACCACCCTTCCTCCGAGTAGGTTCACCACCCTTCCTCCGAGTAGGTTCACCACCCTTCCTCCGAGTAGGTTCACCACCCTTCCTCCGAGTAGGTTCACCACCCTTGCTCCGAGTAGGTTCACCACCCTTCCTCCGAGTAGGTTCACCACCCTTGCTCTGAGTAGGTTCACCACCCTTCCTCCGAGTAGGTTCACCACCCTTCCTCCGAGTAGGTTCACCACCCTTCCTCCGAGTAGGTTCACCACCCTTCCTCCGAGTAGGTTCACCACCCTTCCTCCGAGTAGGTTCACCACCCTTCCTCCGAGTAGGTTCACCACCCTTCCTCCGAGTAGGTTCACCACCCTTCCTCCGAGTAGGTTCACCACCCTTCCTCCGAGTAGGTTCACCACCCTTGCTCCGAGTAGGTTCACCACCCTTCCTCCGAGTAGGTTCACCACCCTTCCTCCGAGTAGGTTCACCACCCTTCCTCCGAGTAGGTTCACCACCCTTCCTCCGAGTAGGTTCACCACCCTTCCTCCGAGTAGGTTCACCACCCTTCCTCCGAGTAGGTTCACCACCCTTCCTCCGAGTAGGTTCACCACCCTTCCTCCGAGTAGGTTCACCACCCTTCCTCCGAGTAGGTTCACCACCCTTCCTCCGAGTAGGTTCACCACCCTTCCTCCGAGTAGGTTCACCACCCTTCCTCCGAGTAGGTTCACCACCCTTGCTCCGAGTAGGTTCACCACCCGAGTAGGTTCACCAGGTTCACCACCCTTCCTCCGAGTCCGAGTAGGTTCACCACCCGTCCTCCGAGTAGGTTCACCACCCTTCCTCCGAGTAGGTTCACCACCCTTCCTCCGAGTAGGTTCACCACCCTTCCTCCGAGTAGGTTCACCACCCTTCCTCCGAGTAGGTTCACCACCCTTCCTCCGAGTAGGTTCACCACCCTTCCTCCGAGTAGGTTCACCACCCTTCCTCCGAGTAGGTTCACCACCCTTCCTCCGAGTAGGTTCACCACCCTTCCTCCGAGTAGGTTCACCACCCTTCCTCCGAGTAGGTTCACCACCCTTCCTCCGAGTAGGTTCACCACCCTTCCTCCGAGTAGGTTCACCACCCTTCCTCCGAGTAGGTTCACCACCCTTCCTCCGAGTAGGTTCACCACCCTTGCTCCGAGTAGGTTCACCACCCTTCCTCCGAGTAGGTTCACCACCCTTCCTCCGAGTAGGTTCACCACCCTTCCTCCGAGTAGGTTCACCACCCTTCCTCCGAGTAGGTTCACCACCCTTCCTCCGAGTAGGTTCACCACCCTTGCTCCGAGTAGGTTCACCACCCTTCCTCCGAGTAGGTTCACCACCCTTCCTCCGAGTAGGTTCACCACCCTTGCTCTGAGTAGGTTCACCACCCTTCCTCCGAGTAGGTTCACCACCCTTCCTCCGAGTAGGTTCACCACCCTTGCTCTGAGTAGGTTCACCACCCTTCCTCCGAGTAGGTTCACCACCCTTCCTCCGAGTAGGTTCACCACCCTTCCTCCGAGTAGGTTCACCACCCTTCCTCCGAGTAGGTTCACCACCCTTCCTCCGAGTAGGTTCACCACCCTTCCTCCGAGTAGGTTCACCACCCTTCCTCCGAGTAGGTTCACCACCCTTCCTCCGAGTAGGTTCACCACTCCGAGTAGGTTCACCACCCTTCCGAGTAGGTTCACCACCCTTCCTCCGAGTAGGTTCACCACCTTTCCTCCGAGTAGGTTCACCACCCTTCCTCCGAGTAGGTTCACCACCCTTCCTCCGAGTAGGTTCACCACTCCGAGTAGGTTCCTCCGAGTAGGTTCACCACCCTTCCTCCGAGTAGGTTCACCACCCTTCCTCCGAGTAGGTTCACCACCCTTCCTCCGAGTAGGTTCACCACCCTTCCTCCGAGTAGGTTCACCACCCTTCCGAGTAGGTTCACCACCCTTCCTCCGAGTAGGTTCACCACCCTTCCTCCGAGTAGGTTCACCACCCTTCCTCCGAGTAGGTTCACCACCCTTCCTCCGAGTAGGTTCACCACCCTTCCTCCGAGTAGGTTCACCACCCTTCCTCCGAGTAGGTTCACCACCCTTCCTTGTTCACCACCCTCCTCCGAGTAGGTTCACCACCCTTCCTCCGAGTAGGTTCACCACCCTTCCTCCGAGTAGGTTCACCACCCTTCCTCCGAGTAGGTTCACCACCCTTCCTCCGAGTAGGTTCACCACCCTTCCTCCGAGTAGGTTCACCACCCTTCCTCCGAGTAGGTTCACCACCCTTCCTCCGAGTAGGTTCACCACCCTTCCTCCGAGTAGGTTCACCACCCTTCCTCCGAGTAGGTTCACCACCCTTCCTCCGAGTAGGTTCACCACCCTTCCTCCGAGTAGGTTCACCACCCTTTCTCCGAGTAGGTTCACCACCCTTCCTCCGAGTAGGTTCACCACCCTTCCTCCGAGTAGGTTCACCACCCTTCCTCCGAGTAGGTTCACCACCCTTCCTCCGAGTAGGTTCACCACCCGAGTAGGTTCACCACCCCTCCGAGTAGGTTCACCACCCTTCCTCCGAGTAGGTTCACCACCCTTCCTCCGAGTAGGTTCACCACCCTTCCTCCGAGTAGGTTCACCACCCTTCCTCCGAGTAGGTTCACCACCATTCCTCCCGAGTAGGTTCACCACCCTTCCTCCGAGTAGGTTCACCACCCTTGCTCCGAGTAGGTTCACCACCCTTCCTCCGAGTAGGTTCACCACCCTTCCTCCGAGTAGGTTCACCACCCTTCCTCCGAGTAGGTTCACCACCCTTCCTCCGAGTAGGTTCACCACCCTTCCTCTGAGTAGGTTCACCACCCTTCCTCCGAGTAGGTTCACCACCCTTCCTCCGAGTAGGTTCACCACCCTTCCTCCGAGTAGGTTCACCACCCTTCCTCCGAGTAGGTTCACCACCCTTGCTCCGAGTAGGTTCACTACCCTTCCTCCGAGTAGGTTCACCACCCTTCCTCCGCGTAGGTTCACCACCCTCCGAGTAGGTTCCTCCGAGTAGGTTCACCACCCTTCCTCCGAGTAGGTTCACCACCCTTCCTCCGAGTAGGTTCACCACCCTTGCTCCGAGTAGGTTCACCACCCTTCCTCCGAGTAGGTTCACCACCCTTCCTCCGAGTAGGTTCACCACCCTTCCTCCGAGTAGGTTCACCACCCTTCCTCCGAGTAGGTTCACCACCCTTCCTCCGAGTAGGTTCACCACCCTTCCTCCGAGTAGGTTCACCACCCTTGCTCTGAGTAGGTTCACCACCCTCCGAGTAGGTTCACTACCCTTCCTCCGAGTAGGTTCACCACCCTTCCTCCGAGTAGGTTCACCACCCTTCCTCCGAGTAGGTTCACCACCCTTCCTCCGAGTAGGTTCACCACCCTTCCTCCGAGTAGGTTCACCACCCTTCCTCCGAGTAGGTTCACCACCCTTCCTCCGAGTAGGTTCACCACCCTTCCTCCGAGTAGGTTCACCACCCTTCCTCCGAGTAGGTTCACCACCCTTCCTCCGAGTAGGTTCACCACCCTTCCTCCGAGTAGGTTCACCACCCTTCCTCCGAGTAGGTTCACCACCCTTCCTCCGAGTAGGTTCACCACCCTTCCTCCGAGTAGGTTCACCACCCTTCCTCCGAGTAGGTTCACCACCCTTCCTCCGAGTAGGTTCACCACCCTTCCTCCGAGTAGGTTCACCACCCTTCCTCCGAGTAGGTTCACCACCCTTCCTCCGAGTAGGTTCACCACCCTTCCTCTGAGTAGGTTCACCACCCTCCGAGTGCTCACCACCACCCTTCCTCCGAGTAGGTTCACCACCCTTCCTCCGAGTAGGTTCACCACCCTTCCTCCGAGTAGGTTCACCACCCTTCCTCCGAGTAGGTTCACCACCCTTCCTCCGAGTAGGTTCACCACCCTTGCTCCGAGTAGGTTCACCACCCTTCCTCCAAGTAGGTTCACCACCCTTCCTCCGAGTAGGTTCACCACCCTTGCTCTGAGTAGGCTCACCACCCTTCCTCCGAGTAGGTTCACCACCCTTCCTCCGAGTAGGTTCACCACCCTTCCTCCGAGTAGGTTCACCACCCTTCCTCCGAGTAGGTTCACCACCCTTCCTCCGAGTAGGTTCACCACCCTTCCTCCGAGTAGGTTCACCACCCTTCCTCCGAGTAGGTTCACCACCCTTCCTCCGAGTAGGTTCACCACCCTTCCTCCGAGTAGGTTCACCACCCTTCCTCCGAGTAGGTTCACCACCCTTCCTCCGAGTAGGTTCACCACCCTTCCTCCGAGTAGGTTTCCACACGCTCTCAGAGTTCGTTCCTACTCTTGTGAGAACATTCCGAGACTCAGTCTACAATACCTTCCTCGCTCTAGAAGATCACTCAGTCCCAGACAACGTGAACTTTTACGTATAACACTACAAGAGAGAGAGAGAGAGAACTTTGTATCATATACTAACTTTTATATGATTCTTTTATTTAGGATGATCAGTCTCCTAATGAAAATAATTATATTAAATTGACGTGTGTCTAGGGCAACTAGACGAGAGCTGGAGTCGACATCTTGTTACGGAAAGCGGCCAAAACAGGCCCATAGACATGGCCCCAGCTGTAACAGTGGGTAGGAGGTACAGGGTGGGTAGGAGGTACATGGTAGGTAGGAGGTACAGGGTGGGTAGGAGGTACAGGGTGGGTAGGAGGTACTGGGGGGGTAGGAGGTACAGGGTGGGTAGGAGGTAAAGGGTGGGTAGGAGGTACTGGGGGGGTAGGAGGTACAGGGTGGGTAGGAGGTACTGGGGGGGTAGGAGGTACAGGGTGGGTAGGAGGTAGAGGGTGGGTAGGAGGTACTGGGGGGGTAGGAGGTACAGGGTGGGTAGGAGGTACAGGGTGGGTAGGAGGTACTGGGGTGGTAGGAGGTACAGGGTGGGTAGGAGGTACAGGTTGGGTAGGAGGTACAGGGTGGGTAGGAGTTACAGGTTGGGTAGGAGGTACAGGGTTGGTAGGAGGTACAGGGTTGGTAGGAGGTACATGATGGGTAGGAGGTACAGGGTGGGTAGGAGGTGATTAATTATGTTATTTAAGTAATTCTTCCTTTTATTAGGAGGCTTTGTACGGCTATCCTCTACAACAGTGGTTCCCAAACTGGGGGTAAATTACCCCTGGATGTAATTTACCCCCAGGGGGTAAATTACCCCCTGGGGGTAATTTAACCATTTTTGGGGGGTAATGGAGGGGTGACAGAAAAAAAGTTATGAATT
This sequence comes from Cherax quadricarinatus, assembly GCF_038502225.1. Classification (NCBI taxonomy): domain Eukaryota; kingdom Metazoa; phylum Arthropoda; class Malacostraca; order Decapoda; family Parastacidae; genus Cherax; species Cherax quadricarinatus. Next base: position 309,353 of record NW_027195121.1, read on the forward strand.
CTGAAAATCCAGAAAACAATGCGGTACCCGGTATGAGGATTATTGTTAACTTTGTCTTAGTATATAAAGTTGTAAAGTAAACCTATTATAAGTAAGTAATAAACTTAAACCAAATAACAATAAACATCAAAAAGTAATATAGAGTATTAGAAAAGAAGAAATATATAGCTAAGTGTGTGGAAACCCAAAAGTATTTTGACAAGTATGCTACAGGACAAAAGTCACTCAGTAGCCCAGATCGACCTGTCTAGTACGGGTCACTCACTTCCTGGACAAAAGTCACTCAGTAGCCCAGATCGACCTGTCTAGTACGGGTCACTCACTTCCTGGACAAAAGTCACTCAGTAGCCCAGATCGACCTGTCCAGTACGCGTCACTCACTTCCTGGACAAAAGTCACTCAGTAGCCCAGATCGACCTGTCTAGTACGGGTCACTCACTTCCTGGACAAAAGTCACTCAGTAGCCCAGATCGACCTGTCCAGTACGCGTCACTCACTTCCTGGACAAAAGTCACTCAGTAGCCCAGATCGACCTGTCCAGTACGCGTCACTCACTTCCTGGACAAAAGTCACTCAGTAGCCCAGATCGACCTGTCCAGTACGCGTCACTCACTTCCTGGACAAAAGTCACTCAGTAGCCCAGATCGACCTGTCCAGTACGCGTCACTCACTTCCTGGACAAAAGTCACTCAGTAGCCCAGATCGACCTGTCCAGTACGCGTCACTCACTTCCTGGACAAAAGTCACTCAGTAGCCCAGATCGACCTGTCCAGTACGCGTCACTCACTTCCTGGACAAAAGTCACTCAGTAGCCCAGATCGACCTGTCTAGTACGGGTCACTCACTTCCTGGACAAAAGTCACTCAGTAGCCCAGATCGACCTGTCCAGTACGCGTCACTCACTTCCTGGACAAAAGTCACTCAGTAGCCCAGATCGACCTGTCCAGTACGCGTCACTCACTTCCTGGACAAAAGTCACTCAGTAGCCCAGATCGACCTGTCCAGTACGCGTCACTCACTTCCTGGACAAAAGTCACTCAGTAGCCCAGATCGACCTGTCCAGTACGCGTCACTCACTTCCTGGACAAAAGTCACTCAGTAGCCCAGATCGACCTGTCCAGTACGCGTCACTCACTTCCTGGACAAAAGTCACTCAGTAGCCCAGATCGACCTGTCCAGTACGCGTCACTCACTTCCTGGACAAAAGTCACTCAGTAGCCCAGATCGACCTGTCCAGTACGCGTCACTCACTTCCTGGACAAAAGTCACTCAGTAGCCCAGATCGACCTGTCCAGTACGCGTCACTCACTTCCTGGACAAAAGTCACTCAGTAGCCCAGATCGACCTGTCCAGTACGCGTCACTCACTTCCTGAGGCTGCGTCTATTTCACACTTGTCAGTTTATCTGTGAGCATCAGCCGAGGTAGACATAAGCTGGTATGTATGTGTACTGCCCTGTGCAGTATATAGTTAGTATTTACCCACTGTTACTGTGAATTTGTAGCTATTATTAATTTTATATATAATGTATGTGTGGTTCTTACGTTTTCAATGGTTTTGCTAGGATCAGCAGAGTATGCGAGGCTGTATACGTTCACGTTTAGCCATATATATCAATAATAACAACATTTTGTGAAAGGGGTAACATGCTTTATGTGGCATGTTAAATTGGGTAACAAGCTGAAAAAGTTTGGGAACCACTGCTCTACAACATATGAGATGGCTGTGTACTGCTATCCTCTACAACAGATGAGGTGGCTGTGTACTGCTATCTTCTACAACAGATGAGGTGGCTGTGTACTGCTATCTTCTACAACAGATTAGGTGGCTGTGTACTGCTATCCTCTACAACAGATGAGGTGGCTGTGTACTGCTATCCTCTACAACAGATGAGGTGGCTGTGTACTGCTATCTTCTACAACAGATGAGGTGGCTGTGTACTGCTATCTTCTACAACAGATTAGGTGGCTGTGTACTGCTATCCTCTACAACAGATTAGGTGGCTGTGTACTGCTGTCCTCTACAACAGATTAGGTGGCTGTGTACTGCTATCTTCTACAACAGATGAGGTGGCTGTGTACTGCTATCCTCTACAACAGATGAGGTGGCTGTGTACTGCTATCCTCTACAACAGATGAGGTGGCTGTGTACTGCTACCCTCTACAACAGGTGAGGTTTTTGTGTACTGCTATCCTCTACAGCAGATGAGTTGGCTGTGTACTGCTATCCTCTACAACAGGTGAGGTTTTTGTGTACTGCTATCCTCTACAGCAGATGAGTTGGCTGTGTACTGCTATCCTCTACAACAGGTGAGGTTTTTGTGTACTGCTATCCTCTACAGCAGATGAGTTGGCTGTGTACTGCTATCCTCTACAACAGGTGAGGTTTTTGTGTACTGCTATCCTCTACAGCAGATGAGTTGGCTGTGTACTGCTATCCTCTACAACAGATGAGGTGGCTGTGTACTGCTATCCTCTACAACAGATGAGGTGGCTGTGTACTGCTATCCTCTACAACAGGTGAGGTTTTTGTGTACTGCTATCCTCTACAACAGATGAGGTGGCTGTGTACTGCTATCGTCTACAACAGATGAGGTGGCTGTGTACTGCTATCCTCTACAACAGGTGAGGTTTTTGTTTACTGCTATCCTCTACAGCAGATGAGGTGGCTGGGTACTGCTATCGTCTACAACAGATGAGGTGGCTGTGTACTGCTATCCTCTACAACAGGTGAGGTTTTTGTGTACTGCTATCCTCTACAGCAGATGAGGTGGCTGGGTACTGCTATCGTCTACAACAGATGAGGTGGCTGTGTACTGCTATCCTCTACAGCAGATGAGGTGGCTGTGTACTGCTATCCTCTACAACAGATGAGGTGGCTGTGTACTGCTATCCTCTACAACAGATGAGGTGGCTGTGTACTGCTATCCTCTACAACAGATGAGGTGGCTGTGTACTGCTATCCTCTACAACAGATGAGGTGGCTGTGTACTGCTATCCTCTACAACAGATGAGGTGGCTGTGTACTGCTATCCTCTACAACAGATGAGGTGGCTGTGTACTGCTATCCTCTACAACAGATGAGGTGGCTGTGTACTGCTATCCTCTACAACAGATGAGGTGGCTGTGTACTGCTATCCTCTACAACAGATGAGGTGGCAGTGTACTGCTATCCTCTACAACAGATGAGGAGGCTGTGTACTGCTATCCTCTGCAACAGATGAGGAGGCTGTGTACTGCTATCCTCTACAACAGATGAGGTGGCTGTGCACTGCTATCCTCTACAACAGATGAGGAGGCTGTGTACTGCTATCCTCTACAACAGATGAGGTGGCTGTGCACTGCTATCCTCTACAACAGATGAGGAGGCTGTGTACTGCTATCCTCTACAACAGATGAGGTGGCTGTGCACTGCTATCCTCTACAACAGATGAGGAGGCTGTGTACTGCTATCCTCTACAACAGATGAGGTGGCTGTGCACTGCTATCCTCTACAACAGATGAGGTGGCTGTGTACTGCTATCCTCTACAACAGATGAGGTGGCTGTGTACTGCTATCCTCTACAACAGATGAGGTGGCTGGGTACTGCTATCCTCTACAACAGATGAGGTGGCTGTGTACTGCTATCCTCTACAACAGATGAGGTGGCTGTGTACTGCTATCCTCTACAACAGGTGAGGTGGTTGTGTACTGCTATCCTCTGCAACAGACGAGGTGGCTGTGTACTGCCATCCTCTACGACAGATGAGGTGGCTGTGTACTGCTATCCTCTACAACAGATGAGGAGGCTGTGTACTGCTATATTCTACAACAGGTGACGTGGCTGTGTACTGCTATCCACTACAACAGATGAGGTGGCTGTGTACTGCTATGCTTTGCAACAGATGAGGTGGCTGTGTACTGCTATCCTCTACAACAGATGAGGTGGCTGTGTACTGCTATCCTCTACAACAGATGAGGTGGCTGTGTACTGCTATCCACTACAACAGATGAGGTGGCTGTGTACTGCTATGCTTTGCAACAGATGAGGTGGCTGTGTACTGCTATGCTTTGCAACAGATGAGGTGGCTGTGTACTGCTATCCTCTACAACAGATGAGGTGGCTGTGTACTGCTATCCTCTACAACAGATGAGGTGGCTGTGTACTGCTATCCTCTACAACAGATGAGGTGGCTGTGTACTGCTATCCTCTACAACAGATGAGGTGGCTGTGTACTGCTATCCTCTACAACAGATGAGGTGGCTGTGTACTGCTATCCTCTACAACAGATGAGGTGGCAGTGTACTGCTATCTACTACAACAGATGAGGTGGCTGTGTACTGCTATCTACTACAACAGGTGAGGTTGCTGTGTACTGCTATCTACTACAACAGATGAGGTGGCTGTGTACTGCTATCCTCTACAACAGGTGAGGTTGCTGTGTACTGCTATCCTCTACAACAGATGAGGTGGCTGTGTACTGCTATACTCTACAACAGATGAGGTGGCTGTGTACTGCTATCTACTACAACAGATGAGGTGGCTGTGTACTGCTATCCTCTACAACAGATGAGGTTGCTGTGTACTGCTATCCTGTACAACAGATGAGGTGGCTGTGTACCGCTATCCTGTACAACAGATGAGGTGGCTGTGTACCGCTATCCTGTACAACAGATGAGGTGGCTGTGTACTGCTATCCTCTACAATAGGTGAGGTGGCTGTGCAGTGCTATCTACAACAGACGATTTGGCTGTGTACTTCTATCATCTGCAACAGGCGAGGTGGCTGTGTACTGCTATCCTCTACAACAGGCGAGGTGGCTGTGTACTGCTATCCTCTACAACAGGCGAGGTGGCTGTGTACTGCTATCCTCTGCAACAGATGAGGTGGCTGTGTACCGCTATCCTGTACAACAGATGAGGTGGCTGTGTACCGCTATCCTGTACAACAGATGAGGTGGCTGTGGCAGCAAAATCCAAGCTACATGTTTTGCACTCTGACGCAGCCTATAATTATATAGTTAATAATTCCAGAGATAATAATCTACGTTGCCTGGTTTCATACGTCTTAATGGTTATTATAAGCAAGTCCACAGTGGCACTAACGCTGGTTAAGTGGCTTCCTGGGCTCACTCTCTCTGGTGGCTTTCCCGTAGTCATTGCAAATCGTCGCCTCCCTTCGCCCCCCAGTTCTAGACGAGGTCTACTGTTGCTGGAGTGATTGATCAGGCTTTTGGTGCCAGCCACTTCCAGTCCAGTGTAAGTGCCAAAGTCCGGCTCATCAAGAAATGATTTGAGGAATTTATCGAGTTGGGTTTTGTTGACAATTCGCCTGAGAATGACAGTGCATGAGTTGAAGACCATTGATTTCTGACCATCTCTGACTTTGTTTATTATTAAATTACTCTAAACTTATCTAAAATATATTTTGTTGGATTAGGCTAAATTAAAGTGCGCTTGTTATAACAAGGTCAGGTAAGTTTCCTAAGGTTCTTTTGGTACAAAATTATTAATTTTTACATTAATATAAATGAAAAACAAATATCTTTAAACGTATATGAGAACATTTTTGAAAGAACTTAATTCTAAATGAGTTCTTGTTAATTGATCAATTTTATCTAATCGGCACCACATTAAATATATATATATATATATATATATATATATATATATATATATATATATATATATATATATATATATATATATATATATATATATATATATATAACCGGACCGGTTCAGTACTTGCAAGACCCGGACCGGTTCAGTACTTGCAAGACCCGGACCGGTTCAGAACTTGCAAGAACTGGACCGGTTCAGTACTTGCAAGACCCGGACCAGTTCAGTACTTGCAAGACCCGGACCGGTTCAGTACTTGCAAGAACCGGACCGGTTCAGTACTTGCAAGACCCGGACCGGTTCAGTACTTGCAAGAACCGGACCGGTTCAGTACTTGCAAGACCCGGACCGGTTCAGTACTTGCAAGACCCGGACCGGTTCAGTACTTGCAAGACCCGGACCGGTTCAGTACTTGCAAGACCCGGACCGGTTCAGTACTTGCAAGACCCGGACCGGTTCAGTACTTGCAAGACCCGGACCGGTTCAGTACTTGCAAGACCCGGACCGGTTCAGTACTTGCAAGACCCGGACCGGTTCAGTACTTGCATGACCAGGACCGGTTCAGTACTTGCAAAACCTGGACCGGTTCAGTACTTGCAAGACCCGAACCGGTTCAGTACTTGCAAGACCCGGACCGGTTCAGTACTTGCAAGACCCGGACCGGTTCAGTACTTGCAAGACCCGGACCGGTTCAGTACTTGCAAGACCCGGACCGGTTCAGTACTTGCAAGACCCGGACCGGTTCAGTACTTGCAAGACCCGGACCGGTTCAGTACTTGCAAGACCAGGACCGGTTCAGTACTTGCAAAACCCGGACCGGTTCAGTACTTGCAAGACCCGAACCGGTTCAGTACTTGCAAGACCCGGACCGGTTCAGTACTTGCAAGACCCGGACCGGTTCAGTACTTGCAAGACCCGGACCGGTTCAGTACTTGCAAGACCCGGATCGGTTCAGTACTTGCAAGACCCGGACCGGTTCAGTACTTGCAAGATCCGGACCGGTTCAGTACTTGAAAGACCCGGACCGGTTCAGTACTTGCAAGACCCGGACCGGTTCAGTACTTGCAAGACCGGGATCGATTCAGTACTTGCAAGACCCGGACCGGTTCAGTACTTGCAAGACCCGGACCGGTTCAGTACTTGCAAGAAACGGACCGGTTCAGTACTTGCAAGACCCGGACCGGTTCAGTACTTGCAAGACCAGGACCGGTTCAGTACTTGCAAGACCCGGACCGGTTCAGTACTTGCAAGACCCGGACCGGTTCAGTACTTGCAAGACCCGGACCGGTTCAGTACTTGCAAGACCCGGACCGGTTCAGTACTTGCAAGACCCGGACCGGTTCAGTACTTGCAAGACCCGGACCGGTTCAGTACTTGCAAGACCAGGACCGGTTCAGTACTTGCAAGACCCGGACCGGTTCAGTACTTGCAAGACACGGACCGGTTCATTACTTGCAAGACCCGGACCGGTTCAGTAATTGCAAGACCCGGACCGGTTCAGTACTTGCAAGACCCGGACCGGTTCAGTACTTGCAAGACCCGGACCGGTTCAGTACTTGCAAGACCCGGACCGGTTCAGTACTTGCAAGACCCGGACCGGTTCAGTACTTGCAAGACCCGGAGCGGTTCAGTACTTGCAAGACCCGGACCGGTTCAGTACTTGCAAGACCCGGACCGGTTCAGTACTTGCAAGACCCGGACCGGTTCAGTACTTGCAAGACCCGGACCGGTTCAGTACTTGCAAGACCCGGACCGGTTCAGTACTTGCAAGACCCGGACCGGTTCAGTACTTGCAAGACCCGGAGCGGTTCAGTACTTGCAAGACCCGGACCGGTTCAGTACTTGCAAGACCCGGAGCGGTTCAGTACTTGCAAACGACCGTGAACATCTATACACATAATGTTTATGTATAAATTACGTGACATGAAGCATCAAGAGGAAGACTGACACACCCAAGTATATACATGTGTTGCAGCTGTCAGAAAGACAGCAACACTTGGCAGTGCAGCATACAGCATGACACATGCTGACAGTCCTGTCAGGAGACATGACGCAGAGTTCACGGTGACACTAATATCTCGCAGTTACTGAGACTTGACTCGTTAATCTCATTGTAATTCTAATATTCAAAGGGGTGAACCGGTAAGCCAGTGGAAGGCCACAGTCACATGACCCAAACTTCACCCACAATGAATACTTACCCTGTTTCCTGACAAACTTTACCGAAACCTAAGTCTAGATAATTACCACAGTCCAAACCAGGGCAATAGCTATCAATACCAGCGATGTCAGAGCAGAACCCAGGCTTGTGTGTGGTACCTACCATACCACACGTCACCATAAATGGGAAAAATATTCCCTCTTGAACAATTTTCTGTGTACAACAGTTCTCAAAGGTTCAAGACTCGTCTCAGCTCACTAACAGGTTAACATGCTGCCCACAAGAACTAACACGAAGAGCAAGTGAGGAGAGAGAGGCAGCATCAGAACGTCTTCACGGCTGGTGGGCCTCAGGTAAGTGAACAAGAGAGCATCCTGGTTGAGATGAGATCTTTCTGTAAGCTTGACATATATCTTCCAGTACACAACAGGTTAAGCTGTCAGGGAATGAGGCTGAACTGGCCACCAGGCAGTAGCTACTGGCTACCAGAGAGTAGCTACTGTCTAACAGGCAGTAGCTACTGTCTAACAGGCAGTAGCTACTGTCTAACAGGCAGTAGTTACTGTCTACCAGGCAGTAGCTACTGTCTACCAGGCAGTAGCTACTGTCTAACAGGCAGTAGCTACTGTCTAACAGGCAGTAGCTACTGTCTAACAGGCAGTAGCTACTGTCTAACAGGCAGTAGCTACTGTCTACCAGGCAGTAGCTACTGTCTACCACGCAGCATATTATAATGACGAATATACACATTCTACCTTCGACGGAAAATAAACAGAGGATGGGGGGAGGATGGGGGAGGATGGGGAAGGATGAGGGAGGATGGGGAGGATGGGGGAGGATGAGGGAGGATGGGAATATCCATGAATATTCACGGATGTTCATAAGAAAATAAGCATTATCCATATTGGTACAGATTTATGGGGTAGGAAACAGTTCGGGCAGGCACTGGGTGTCTTGTATCGTCCGGGCTGATACAACATACCAAATGTCTCTGTACTTCGTAATATATTCTGGTAATTTAACTTGATGGTGGTTCCAGGATGACCTGCTGGCTAAAGTTCTCACTTCACACGGTCAGAGTCCGGGTTCGATTCCCAGGGAAGGGGTAGAAATATTGGACGTGTTTCCTTACACATGTTGTCTATCCTTACCCATCAGTAAAATGGGTACCAGGGTGTTAGTGGACTGGTGGGGGTGGCATCCTGGGTGTTAGTGGACTGGTGTGGGTGGCATCCTGGGTGTTAGTGAACTGGTGTAGGTCACATCCTGGCTGTTAGTGGACTGGTGTGGGTGGCATCCTGGGTGTTAGTGAACTGGTGTGGGTCACATCCTGGCTGTTAGTGGACTGGTGTGGGTGGCATCCTGGGTGTTAGTGGACTGGTGTGGGTCACATCCTGGGTGTTAGTGGACTGGTGTGGGTGGCATCCTGGGTGTTAGTGGACTGGTGTAGGTCACATCCTGGGTGTTAGTGGACTGGTGTGGGTGGCATCCTGGGTGTTAGTGGACTGGTGTGGGTGGCATCCTGGGTGTTAGTGGACTGGTGTGGGTGGCATCCTGGGTGTTATTGGACTGGTGTGGGTGGCATCCTGGGTGTTAGTGGACTGATGTGGGTGGCATCCTGCGTGTTAGTGGATTGGTGTGGGTGGCATCCTGGGTGTTAGTGGACTGGTGTGGGTGCCATCCTGGGTGTTAGTGGACTGGTGTGGGTGGCATCCTGGATGTAAGTGGACTGGTGTGGGTGGCATCCTGTGTGTTAGTGGACTGGTGTGGGTGACATCCTGGGTGTTAGTTTACTGGTGTGGGTGGCATCCTGGGTGTTAGTGGACTGGTGTGGGTCACGTCCTGGGTGTTATTGGACTGGTGTGGGTGGCATCCTGGGTGTTAGTGGACTGGTGTGGGTCACGTCCTGGGTGTTATTGGACTGGTGTGGGTGGCATCCTGGGTGTTAGTGGACTGGTGTGGGTCACGTCCTGGGTGTTATTGGACTGGTGTGGGTGGCATCCTGGGTGTTAGTGGACTGGTGTGGGTGGCATCCTGGGTGTTAGTGGACTGGTGTGGGTGGCATCCTGGGTGTTAGTGGACTGGTGGGGGTGGCATCCTGGGTGTTAGTGGACTGGTGTGGGTCACATCCTGGGTGTTAGTGGACTGGTGTGGGTGGCATCCTGGGTGTTAGTGGACTGGTGTAGGTCACATCCTGGGTGTTAGTGGACTGGTGTGGGTGGCATCCTGGGTGTTAGTGAACTGGTGTGGGTGGCATCCTGGGTGTTAGTGGACTGGTGTGGGTGGCATCCTGGGTGTTATTGGACTGGTGTGGGTGGCATCCTGGGTGTTAGTGGACTGATGTGGGTGGCATCCTGCGTGTTAGTGGAGTGGTGTGGGTGGCATCCTGGGTGTTAGTGGACTGGTGTAGGTCACATCCTGGGTGTTAGTGGACTGGTGTGGGTGGCATCCTGGGTGTTAGTGGACTGGTGTGGGTGGCATCCTGGGTGTTAGTGGACTGGTGTGGGTGGCATCCTGGGTGTTATTGGACTGGTGTGGGTGGCATCCTGGGTGTTAGTGGACTGATGTGGGTGGCATCCTGCGTGTTAGTGGATTGGTGTGGGTGGCATCCTGGGTGTTAGTGGACTGGTGTGGGTGCCATCCTGGGTGTTAGTGGACTGGTGTGGGTGGCATCCTGGATGTAAGTGGACTGGTGTGGGTGGCATCCTGTGTGTTAGTGGACTGGTGTGGGTGACATCCTGGGTGTTAGTTTACTGGTGTGGGTGGCATCCTGGGTGTTAGTGTACTGGTGTGGGTGGCATCCTGGGTGTTAGTTTAATGGTGTGGTTGGCATCCTGAGTGTTAGTGGACTGGTTGGGGTGGCATCTTGGGTGTTAGTGGACTGGTGTGGGTGGCATCCTGGGTGTTAGTTTACTGGTGTGGGTGGCATCCTGGGTGTTAGTTTACTGGTGTGGTTGGCATCCTGGGTGTTAGTGGACTGATGAGGGTGGCATCCTGGGTGTTAGTGGACTGGTGTGGGTGGCATCCTGGGTGTTAGTGGACGGGTGTGGGTGGCATCCTGGGTATTAGTGGACTGGTGTGGGTGGCATCCTGGGTGTTAGTTTACTGGTGGGGGAGGCATCCTGGGTGTTAGTTTACTGGTGTGGGTGGCATCCTGGGTGTTAGTGGATTGGTGGGGGTGGCATCCTGGGTGTTAGTTAACTGGTGTGGGTGGCATCCTGGGTGTTAGTTTACTGGTGTGGGTGGCGTCCTGGGTGTTAGTGGACTGGTGGGGGTGGCATCCTGGGTGTTAATTTACTGGTGTGGGTGGCATCCTGGGTGTTAGTGGACTAGTGGGGGTGGCATCCTGGGTGTTAGTTTACTGATGTGGGTGGCATCCTGGGTGTTAATGGATTGGTGGGGTGGCATCCTGGGTGTTAGTTTACTGGTGTGGGTGGCATCCTGGGTGTTAGTGGACTGGTGGGGGTGGCATCCTGGGTGTTAGTTTACTAGTGTGTGTGGCATCCTGGGTGTTAGTTTACTGGTGGGGGTGGAATCCTGGGTGTTAGTTTACTGCTGTGGGTGGCATCCTGGGTGTTAGTGGACTGGTGGGGGTGGCATCCTGGGTGTTAGTTTACTGGTGTGGGTGGCATCCTGGGTGTTAGTGGACTGGTGGGGGTGGCATCCTGGGTGTTAGTTTACTGGTGTGGGTGGCATCCTGGGTGTTAGTGGACTGGTGTGGGTGGCATCCTGGGTGTTAGTTTACTGGTGTGGGTGGCATCCTGGGTGTTAGTTTACTGGTGTGGGTGGCATCCTGGGTGTTAGTGGACTGGTGTGGGTGGCATCCTGGGTGTTAGTGGACTGGTGTGGGTGGCATCCTGGGTGTTAGTTTACTGGTGTGGGTGGCATCCTGGGTGTTAGTGGACTGGTGTGGGTGGCATCCTGGGTGTTAGTGGACTGGTGTGGGTGGCATCCTGGGTGTTAGTGGACTGGTGTGGGTGGCATCCTGGGTGTTAGTGGACTGGTGTGGGTGGCATCCTGGGTGTTAGTGGACTGGTGTGGGTGGCATCCTGGGTGTTAGTGGACTGGTGTGGGTGGCATCCTGGGTGTTAGTGGACTGGTGTGGGTGGCATCCTGGGTGTTAGTGGACTGGTGTGGGTGGCATCCTGGGTGTTAGTGGACTGGTGTGGGTGGCATCCTGGGTGTTAGTGGACTGGTGTGGGTGGCATCCTGGGTGTTAGTGGACTGGTGTGGGTGGCATCCTGGGTGTTAGTGGACTGGTGTGGGTGGCATCCTGGGTGTTAGTGGACTGGTGTAGGTGGCATCCTGGGTGTTAGTGGACTGGTGTGGGTGGCATCCTGGGTGTTAGTGGACTGGTGTGGGTGGCATCCTGGGTGTTAGTGGACTGGTGTGGGTGGCATCCTGGGTGTTAGTGGACTTGTGTGGGTGGCATCCTGGGTGTTAGTTGACTGGTGTGGGTGGCATCCTGGGTGTTAGTGGACTGGTGTGGGTGGCATCCTGGGTGTTAGTGGACTGGTGTGGGTGGCATCCTGGGTGTTAGTGGACTGGTGTGGGTGGCATCCTGGGTGTTAGTTTACTGGTGTGGGTGGCATCCTGGGTGTTAGTGGACTGGTGGGGGTGGCATCCTGGGTGTTAGTTTACTGGTGTGGGTGGCATCCTGGGTGTTAGTGGACTGGTGGGGGTGGCATCCTGGGTGTTAGTTTACTGGGGTGGGTGGCCTCCTGGGTGTTAGGGGCCTGGTGGGGGGGGGCATCCTGGGTGTTAGTTTACTGGTTTGAGTGGCATCCTGGGTGTTAGTGGACTGGTGTGGGTGGCATCCTGGGCGTTAGCTTACTGGTGTGGGTGGCATCCTGGGTGTTAGTTTACTGGTGTGGGTGGCATCCTGGGTGTTAGTGGACTGGTGGGGGTGGCATCCTGGGTGTTAGTTTACTGGTGTGGGTGGCATCCTGGGTGTTAGTGAACTCGTGGGGGTGGCATCCTGGGTGTTAGTTTACTGGTGTGGGTTGCATCCTGGGTGTTAATGGACTGGTGGGGGTGGCCTCCTGGGTGGTAGTTTACTGGTGTGGGTGGCATCCTGGGCGTTAGTGGACTGGTGTGTGTGGCATCCTGGGTGTTAGTGGTCTGGTGTGTGTGGCATCCAGGGTGTTATTGGACTATTGTGGGTGGCATCCTGGGTGTTAGTTTACTTGTGTGTGTGTGGCATCCTGTGTGTTAGTGGACTGGTGTGGGTGGCATGCAGGGTGTTAGTTGAGTTGTGTGTATGGTATCCCGGGTGTTAGTGGACTGGTGTCGGTGCCATTCTGGGTGTTAGTGGACTGGTGTGGGTGGCATCCTGGGTGTTAGTGGACTGGTGTGGGTGGCATCCTGGGTGTTAGTGGACTGGTGTGGGTGGCATCCTGGGTGTTAGTGGACTGGTGTGGGTGGCATCCTGGATGTTAGTGGACTGGTGTGGGTGGCATCCTGGGTGTTAGTGGACTGGTGTGGGTGGCATCCTGGGTGTTAGTGGACTGGTGTGGGTGGCATCCTGGGTGTTAGTGGACTGGTGTGGGTGGCATCCTGGGTGTTAGTGGACTGGTGTGGGTGGCATCCTGGGTGTTAGTGACTGCTATTGGTTGCATCCAGGGTGTTAGTGGACTTGTGTGGGTGGCATCCTGGGTGTCAGTGACTGGTGTGGGTGGCATCCTGGGTGTTAGTGGACTTGTGTGGGTGGCATCCTGGGTGTTAGTGGACTGGTGTGGGTGGCATCCTGGGTGTTAGTGGACTGGTGTGGGTGGCATCCTGGGTGTTAGTGGACTGGTGTGGGTGGCATCCTGGGTGTTAGTGGACTGGTGTGGGTGGCATCCTGGGTGTTAGTGGACTGGTGTGGGTGGCATCCTGGGTGTTAGTGACTGGTGTGGGTGGCATCCTGGGTGTTAGTGGACTTGTGTGGGTGGCATCCTGGGTGTTAGTGACTGGTGTGGGTGGCATCCTGGGTGTTAGTGGACTTGTGTGGGTGGCATCCTGGGTGTTAGTGGACTGGTGTGGGTGGCATCCTGGGTGTTAGTGGACTGGTGTGGGTGGCATCCTGGGTGTTAGTGGACTGGTGTGGGTCACATCCTGGGTGTTAGTGGACTGGTGTGGGTGGCATCCTGGGTGTTAGTGGACTGGTGTGGGTGGCATCCTGGATGTTAGTGGACTGGTATGGGTGGCATCCTGGGGGACAAGATTGAGGACCACAGTGGAAATAAGACAGAGATTCCTTGATGACACAATGGCTTTCTTGGCTTTTCCTGGCTGGCTAACCCTCCGGGGTTAAAAATCCGATCGAAATCTTATCTTAACCACGGCCATTAAACACGGAAGCTAAGTTTTCAGGTCTCATAGATGGGAGAAAAACATCGTTGTTGATTTTAAAAATAATTTGGAACGTCCAGGCCACCAGGACACATCGCGTCACGCGACAGGCACTCGGAGGGACATGGCTTCTTACGAAGTGAAGCGGCCACGATGTCCCAGGAGACTCAACCGAGGACTCTGGATCTGGAAATGTGGGGAGCAGATCTGGCGAGGAGGCCGCGAGACCACTCACTAGACTCCATGGGCTCTTGAGACAGTGAAGTACACGAAGTCAGCCGGGACAGTGAGATAGAGATAGGCTGGATGGAGAAGATTGGCAGGTAGCAGGAGCCTCGAAGTCCCAGAGAACACATAATGTTTCTTTTCCTCAAATCAGGCAAGCCAAGCTATCTTAGGCAACAAATTCAGGTTGATAAGCAAAAGACACCATGACACTTCGTATTTTGCTAAAATTCACCTCTAGAGTAAATGTGGCCTTAGGGTACCAATGTCCCCAAATCTGAAAGGGAAGTTTATTCTCACTCCCCAAAACAAAGTCCTATGAGATACGGCAGAAGATGAACAACCTGGAATCACCACCTGTTCTAACATAACTAAAATCCACAGAGTAGGTATCAAAAGGCATACTAATGGCTCTCGATGCAGTCCATAATAACAAAAATATCCTAAAGGCTAAGTAGCTCCGAGCCAAGAAGGACGGCAACGTACCTACGAGCCAGGTCTTGAACGAACGAACGAAAGTTCAGGTAAGATCCCAAATGGGATGAGCGGGGAAGACGGGACAGACGAAGAATAGTGCTGGAGAGGAGTGTTCTTAGTCGTAGAAACAGAGCCAGGACTTAACCCAGCAGCTAAGTCGATCGTGGGACAGACATTGAGAACACACATAGCAGGCTCTTCTGTTGCGACTCCGGTGGGTGAGTGGCGAAGTGTGGACAGAGGAAGGTCTTGAGTTGTAGATGAAAGAGCCAGGGCTAAACCCAGCTGCGTGGCACTGCGAGGCAGTGTAGAGAGGGCATGTTGAGGACATAGAGGAGAGAGCAGACTGCAGACAGTGCTCGCCGACTGATATGCTTCAGGCTGAGGTGAAGAGCTGGTTTGGACGTCAGGTGTTGGGAAGGGTGTTGTGTGTTTGGCTACACTTCGCTGGTGATGGAGCCACACTTGAGTCTTTTGAAGTCTCTCTTGGACATGTGGAATAGTTGCATTCTGAGGTTGGAGCAGTTCAGATTCGTCACGAGGTAAGATAGTGCGTTTTCAAAAGGAATTTGGTGAGGTTTAGTGCAGGTGTACTTAACAGCTCCTTCTTTCATTAATTAAGTGGAGCATATCAGCTGCGCTCATTTCGGTTGGGAGGTTGGGGGTGGTGTAGAAGGTTAGAGACCCATTAAAGGCTTGGCTTAGGTAATAGTTGCCTGTGGTTTCTTCTTCGACTACTACTTCGTCGTTGTCCGAGGGTTGTTCATAATGTTCTGGTACTATTTCGTCTTCTGTGACTGTGTTCAGAGGAGGCAGGGAGTGTTGGTCGGTCGTGATTTGTTGGGCTGGTGGTGGGTGGTGAGAGGTGGCAGTAGACGGTGGTGTTGGTTCTGGAGTAGAGTCTTGGTCAGAGATACGAGTAGAACCAGGGGTTGAGGTGAAGTTAACAATGTCTGGAATTAGCTTGAGGAGGTCTTGTGATGGAGGCGAGTCTGGAAAGTTGAAGTTTGGCATGTTGTTTAGGCGAAACAGTTCATGATTGTCGTGTTGAATGAGCCAGGGTTTGCAGCATTAGTGAGGTGTGCATACATCATACAGTATAGCACCTTGGATGGAACAGCGTCAGGAAGAGCAAGGAGGGACTGGCTGGGTGGAGATGATTGTTGTGTAGCTTGAAGGAGTTCGGTGGTATCTGATTGAATTTTTGCAATGGCGGCGTATGTTGGCGATTTAGGGTTGTTCTTGAACATCAAAATGGTATACAATACCGACAGGTTGTTAGGTAAGACACATATGCAACAGTTAGACAACTTTATTCCGAAACGTTTCGCCTACACAGTAGGCTTCTTCAGTCGAATACAGAAAGTAGGCAGGAACAGTAGAGATGTGAAGACGATGTAATTAGTCCATGTAACCTGTCGGTATTGTATACCATTTTGATGTTCATCTTGTCAGACACTGCAACACATGGCATCTTGGTACAGAAAACACCTTGGACAAGCTTTTCAAGTGAGAAGTGTTGGATCTGAGAGGGACATGACCTCTCAGTTGCCTCTCACTACTACCACTACTACTACCCTGCACCTCTCCTTCCGACAGTATTTAAGTCTCCGCACTGTCGCTTGATCTTCAGATACTTCCTGACTATGGAACTGAACTTCTCCAGGCCGAGGGACTGACAACCTCAAATTCTACGACTTCAAAGGTAATGGACTGATTACATCGTCTTCACATCTCTACTGTTCCTGCCTACTTTCTGTATTCGACTGAAGAAGCCTACTGTGTAGGCGAAACGTTTCGGAATAAAGTTGTCTAACTGTTGCATATGTTTCTTACCTAACAACAGGGTTGTTCTTCTTGGTTTCTTCAATGATTTTCTTAGACAGGACATCTTTACGTAGAGGGCATTTTGCTGCAAGGGTGTGGTGAGTACCCTTGCAGTTGAGGCAGGTAGGAGAGGTACTGGTAGTAGAATATTCCTTGAAGTCATGGTCGTCTTCTCCGCAGTTTGTGCAGTACTTCTTCCCTTTCAGAGGACAGTCAGACGTTGAGTGGTGATAGGAGTAGCAGGTCCAGCATGGCGAGATGTGGGCGAAACGTTCGGGTTCTATGTGACTTGGATGGATATGATAGTAGGAGATAGCTAGGCCGTCAGACAGTGCTCTAGTAGCCATCTCGATGTTGGAGAAGGTTAGCTTGACCATTGTAGAGGCGTTGGGGATTTTGGTGATAAGTTCAATCGACGCCCAGGTATTTTGTTCCTCGATAGAGGTCTCGAGATCCTCAGTCGATAAAGAAGTGACGAGTTTGTCCAGCCGTTTGACGAAAACGGAACGTTTCGCCAGCAAAAAAGGTGAAGGGGAGATGGTGAACTGTCGGTCTCTGAGGGTTTTCATAGAAGTGTCGGCGATCAGCTTTGAGGCTTCATAATCATCGGTACAGACGACGATGAATGAGTCTTTCGTCGAGTGGATGGCTGTAAATTTAACTTGTAGGCAAGTCTTTACAGCGGCAGCAAGGGCACGTTTAGTAGAGTCATAGTAGGTCTTGATTCATCAGAGAGGACCTCTCCAGCTCAACTGGTTCTCGGTTGTTTTGGAAAATTCCAGGATAGGAAGTACAACCCAGAACCTTAGAGGCGCTTCAACTGCAAGAGGTACAACCAACTCAGCGCCCGTTGTCAGTTTAAGGAAATATGTGGCATCTTTCGCGTGGCACTCGATGTATGCACAAGGCTTATTCCTCTAAGAAAAAGGAGGAGTAGATGTAAAATAGAAAGAGACAGGCGCTCCCTTTACAGGCGACGGAAAAGAATAACAGAGCGGCTAAAAGAGGTCAATATATCTGAAATGCGCAGGGAGACACTGGTCAGAGAAATAGCAAGCATCGAACTTAAGCTAAAAGAATCCTTTAGGAGTCAGGAATCGCGGGAAGAACTAAAAGCTATAAATGAAATCGAAAGAAACCCAAAGTATTTCTTCTCCTATGCCAAATCAAAATCGAGAACAACGCCCAGTATTGGGCCCCTACTTAAACAAGATGGGTCCTACACAGATGACAGCAAGGAAATGAGTGAGCTACTCAAGTCCCAATATGACTCAGTTTTTAGCAAGCCGCTAACCAGACTGAGAGTCGAAGATCAAAATGAATTTTTTATGAGAGAGCCACAAAATTTGATTAACACAAGCCTATCCGATGTTATCCTGACGCCAAATGACTTCGAACAGGCGATAAATGACATGCCCATGCACTCTGCCCCAGGGCCAGACTCATGGAACTCTGTGTTCATCAAGAACTGAAAGAAGCCCCTATCACGAGCCTTTTCCATCCTATGGAGATGGAGCATGGACACGGGGGTCGTCCCTCAGTTACTAAAAACAACAGACATAGCCCCACTCCACAAAGGGGGCAGTAAAGCAACAGCAAAGAACTACAGACCAATAGCACTAACATCCCATATCATAAAAATCTTTGAAAGGGTCCTAAGAAGCAAGATCACCACCCATCTAGAAACCCATCAGTTACACAACCCAGGGCAACATGGGTTTAGAACAGGTCGCTCCTGTCTGTCTCAACTATTGGATCACTACGACAAGGTCCTAAATGCACTAGAAGACAAAAAGAATGCAGATGTAATATATACAGACTTTGCAAAAGCCTTCGACAAGTGTGACCATGGCGTAATAGCGCACAAAATGCGTGCTAAAGGAATAACAGGAAAAGTCGGTCGATGGATCTATAATTTCCTCACTAACAGAACACAGAGAGTAGTCGTCAACAGAGTAAAGTCCGAGGCAGCTACGGTGAAAAGCTCTGTTCCACAAGGCACAGTACTCGCTCCCATCTTGTTCCTCATCCTCATATCCGACATAGACAAGGATGTCAGCCACAGCACCGTGTCTTCCTTTGCAGATGACACCCGAATCTGCATGACAGTGTCTTCCATTGCAGACACTGCAAGGCTCCAGGCGGACATCAACCAAATCTTTCAGTGGGCTGCAGAAAACAATATGAAGTTCAACGATGAGAAATTTCAATTACTCAGATATGGTAAACATGAGGAAATTAAATCTTCATCAGAGTACAAAACAAATTCTGGCCACGAAATAGAGCGAAACACCAACGTCAAAGACCTGGGAGTGATCATGTCGGAGGATCTCACCTTCAAGGACCATAACATTGTATCAATCGCATCTGCTCGAAAAATGACAGGATGGATAATGAGAACCTTCAAAACTAGGGAGGCCAAGCCCATGATGACACTCTTCAGGTCACTTGTTCTATCTAGGCTGGAATATTGCTGCACTCTAACAGCACCTTTCAAGGCAGGTGAAATTGCCGACCTAGAAAATGTACAGAGAACTTTCACGGCGCGCATAACGGAGATAAAACACCTCAATTACTGGGAGCGCTTGAGGTTTCTAAACCTGTATTCCCTGGAACGCAGGAGGGAGAGATACATGATTATATACACCTGGAAAATCCTAGAGGGACTAGTACCGAACTTGCACACGAAAATCACTCACTACGAAAGCAAAAGACTTGGCAGACGATGCACCATCCCCCCAATGAAAAGCAGGGGTGTCACTAGCACGTTAAGAGACCATACAATAAGTGTCAGGGGCCCGAGACTGTTCAACTGCCTCCCAGCACACATAAGGGGGATTACCAACAGACCCTTGGCAGTCTTCAAGCTGGCACTGGACAAGCACCTAAAGTCAGTTCCTGATCAGCCGGGCTGTGGCTCGTACGTTGGTTTGCGTGCAGCCAGCAGCAACAGCCTGGTTGATCAGGGGCTGATCCACCAGGAGGCCTGGTCACAGACCGGGCCGCGGGGGAGTTGACCCCCGGAACTCTCTCCAGGTAAACTCCAGGTCACACCCGACCAACTGTTGTTTGGATTAAACTGAAGAGCGGCGAAGCTACGGAACCTCGATGTCCGAACTACAGCAAGAAACATCATGCCTGGAACCTGCACTGCCAGGAGAGGCTCCACCGGGTCAGGGCCTCCAACATTAAGTTGAGCCCTCACCCCTGAGCAACAGTGACACGGAATCCAGGGCGACGATGGAAGCTGAGGAAACATTACCGATGGGGTGGCACCATTGCTCAAACTCCCACTGCAGGCCCCAAGCTGCAGGAACAGGCTATAGCCAACGTGTCAACTCCAACCCACAAGTCACCAGTGAGGATCACCATAGCCCAAGAGAGCAAAGCAGGACATTCCGTATTACCCCTGAGCCATCAGAGGTTGACTACAGTCACACGTTTTACCCATGTTATATACTACCTCATAGACTCAGAAGAAATCAGAGACATTTAAACTTATTGCGAAGACCTTCGTAAACATATGGATAATGGACAAAACAAACTCTACGCTTTTATTTTCAGGTTTACCGAACCATCCAACACAGAGACAATGATGGAGGCTTGGTGGCTTCCGCCAATTGTTGTACACAGTATTGTACCGTGGAACGTACAGGGACGACAGCAAGACCCTCATCACGCCACAGAATAGCTGAATTAGATAGTCATCTTCGAGATCCTCAGACGGGTTATCTTAGGATTAAAACCCGTGTCAGAACGCAGGTCTTATACAATCAATTAATCAATGCTTCAGCCTCATATCGTTCCAGACCATGGAACTGAACTCTTCTCCAGGCTGAGGGACTGACCACCTTGTTCCAGACCATGGAACTGAACTCTTCTCCAGGCTGAGGGACTGACCACCTTGTTCCAGACCATGGAACTGAACTCTTCTCCAGGCTGAGGGACTGACCACCTTGTTCCAGACCATGGAACTGAACTCTTCTCCAGGCTGAGGGACTGACCACCTTGTTCCAGACCATGGAACTGAACTCTTCTCCAGGCTGAGGGACTGACCACCTTGTTCCAGACCATGGAACTGAACTCTTCTCCAGGCTGAGGGACTGACCACCTTGTTCCAGACCATGGAACTGAACTCTTCTCCAGGCTGAGGGACTGACCACCTTGTTCCAGACCATGGAACTGAACTCTTCTCCAGGCTGAGGGACTGACCACCTTGTTCCAGACCATGGAACTGAACTCTTCTCCAGGCTGAGGGACTGACCACCTTGTTCCAGACCATGGAACTGAACTCTTCTCCAGGCTGAGGGACTGACCACCTTGTTCCAGACCATGGAACTGAACTCTTCTCCAGGCTGAGGAACTGACCACCTTGTTCCAGACCATGGAACTGAACTCTTCTCCAGGCTGAGGGACTGACCACCTTGTTCCAGACCATGGAACTGAACTCTTCTCCAGGCTGAGGGACTGACCACCTTGTTCCAGACCATGGAACTGAACTCTTCTCCAGGCTGAGGGACTGACCACCTTGTTCCAGACCATGGAACTGAACTCTTCTCCAGGCTGAGGGACTGACCACCTTGTTCCAGACCATGGAACTGAACTCTTCTCCAGGCTGAGGGACTGACCACCTTGTTCCAGAACATGGAACTGAACTCTTCTCCAGGCTGAGGGACTGACCACCTTGTTCCAGACCATGGAACTGAACTCTTCTCCAGGCTGAGGGACTGACCACCTTGTTCCAGACCATGGAACTGAACTCTTCTCCAGGCTGAGGGACTGACCACCTTGTTCCAGACCATGGAACTGAACTCTTCTCCAGGCTGAGGGACTGACCACCTTGTTCCAGACCATGGAACTGAACTCTTCTCCAGGCTGAGGGACTGACCACCTTGTTCCAGACCATGGAACTGAACTCTTCTCCAGGCTGAGGGACTGACCACCTTGTTCCAGACCATGTAACTGAACTCTTCTCCAGACTGAGGGACTGACCACCTTGTTCCAGACCATGGAACTGAACTCTTCTCCAGGCTGAGGGACTGACCACCTTGTTCCAGACCATGGAACTGAACTCTTCTCCAGGCTGAGGGACTGACCACCTTGTTCCAGACCATGGAACTGAACTCTTCTCCAGGCTGAGGGACTGACCACCTTGTTCCAGACCATGGAACTGAACTCTTCTCCAGGCTGAGGGACTGACCACCTTGTTCCAGACCATGGAACTGAACTCTTCTCCAGGCTGAGGGACTGACCACCTTGTTCCAGACCATGGAACTGAACTCTTCTCCAGGCTGAGGGACTGACCACCTTGTTCCAGACCATGGAACTGAACTCTTCTCCAGGCTGAGGGACTGACCACCTTGTTCCAGACCATGGAACTGAACTCTTCTCCAGGCTGAGGGACTGACCACCTTGTTCCAGACCATGGAACTGAACTCTTCTCCAGGCTGAGGGACTGACCACCTTGTTCCAGACCATGGAACTGAACTCTTCTCCAGGCTGAGGGACTGACCACCTTGTTGCAGACCATAGAACTGAACTCTTCTCCAGGCTGAGGGACTGACCACCTTGTTCCAGACCATGGAACTGAACTCTTCTCCAGGCTGAGGGACTGACCACCTTGTTCCAGACCATGGAACTGAACTCTTCTCCAGGCTGAGGGACTGACCACCTTGTTCCAGACCATGGAACTGAACTCTTCTCCAGGCTGAGGGACTGACCACCTCATACACTATTTCTCCAAGGTTAATCGACTGATTATATAATCTTCATTTCTGTACTACAGATGTTGCCTCTGTAATTGACTGAAGAGACCTACTGCCAACAATATAGAAATTCAGCTCTTGCATTATATATATATATATATATATATATATATATATATATATATATATATATATATATATATATATATATATATATATATATATATATATATATATATATATATATATGCAAAACAACCACTCTAATAAACTTTATCGCAAATTTTACAAGGAATCTTATAGATAAAGTTTATTACGGTAAAACTGGTAAAAATCTGGAACTAAGATTAAAACAACATAAATATAGCATTAGAACTGGACAAGATTCTAATGCTCTATTTATTCATGTAAGAGATTTTAACCATCCAATTGATTTTCAAAAAGTTGAGAAAGTAGTATCAAGCAAGTCCATGGTCGACAGGAATATAATTGAATCTTGTTTCATAAAAAGCAGTTTTGACAATAATATGAATATTTCCTTTGGTTTATATAAATTAGATCCATTTATAATTAATAGAATTTGGGAAGAATTTAATAATACACTGGACAAATAATAATTTTTAAATTTTCTTGGGTAGAATAGTTTGTGGGTGAGTTGTGCAAAGGACCTATCCAAGTTGGGTCGCCGCACGTCACATGTTTAACCGTTGTGGGATCTGATAGTGAGGTGCTGGCCAGACCCCTTATATAGCTTCCTTGGATGCTTCACTTTCATAGTTCCTTGATAATGTGAGTAGTCAAGAAAGCGCTTGGAATTTCTCTGTTCTTTCAGAGTGGTTGTTTTGCATATTCGTAAATCACCTGTTTACTGTGATCTTATTGTATATATATATATATATATATATATATATATATATATATATATATATATATATATATATATATATATATATATATATATATATATATATATATATATATATATATATATATATATATATATATATATATATATATATAATGCCACTTATGGCCGGTAATATACGGTATTCTATCAATATTCCTCAGTAAGTGGACAATTAAGTACAAGACTGGCTACTTTGTCTTGTGTTAGGTTATTATCGTGTGTGTGTCTGCCACACTGCCTGTGTGTCTGCCACACTGCCTGTGTGTCTGCCACACTGCCTGTGTGTCTGCCACACTGCCTGTGTGTCTGCCACACTGCCTGTGTGTCTGCCACACTGCCTGTGTGTCTGCCACACTGCCTGTGTGTCTGCCACACTGCCTGTGTGTCTGCCACACTGCCTGTGTGTCTGCCACACTGCCTGTGTGTCTGTTACACTGCCTGTGTGTTTGTCACGCTGCTTGTGTGTCTGTCACACTGCCTGTGTGTCTGCCACACTGCCTGTGTGTCTGCCACACTGCCTGTGTGTCTGCCACACTGCCTGTGTGTCTGCCACACTGCCTGTGTGTCTGCCACACTGCCTGTGTGTCTGCCACACTGCCTGTGTCTGCCACACTGCCTGTGTGTCTGCCACACTGCCTGTGTGTCTGCCACACTGCCTGTGTCTGCCACACCGCCTGTGTGTCTGCCACACTGCCTGTGTGTCTGCCACACTGCCTGTGTGTCTGCCACACTGCATGTGTGTCTGCCACACTGCCTGTGTCTGCCACACTGCCTGTGTGTCTGCCACACTGCCTGTGTGTCTGCCACACTGCCTGTGTGTCTGCCACACTGCCTGTGTCTGCCACACTGCCTGTGTGTCTGCCACACTGCCTGTGTGTCTGCCACACTGCCTGTGTGTCTGCCACACTGCCTGTGTGTCTGCCACACTGCCTGTGTGTCTGCCACACTGCCTGTGTGTCTGCCACACTGCCTGTGTGTCTGTCACACTGCCTGTGTGTCTGTCACACTGCCTGTGTGTCTGCCACACTGCCTGTGTGTCTGCCACACTGCCTGTGTGTCTGCCACACTGCCTGTGTGTCTGCCACACTGCCTGTGTGTCTGCCACACTGCGTGTGTGTCTGACACACTGCTTGTGTGTCACGCTGCTTGTGTGTCTGTCACACTGCCTGTGTGTCTGCCACACTGCCTGTGTGTCTGCCACACTGCCTGTGTGTCTGCCACACTGCCTGTGTGTCTGCCACACTGCCTGTGTGTCTGCCACACTGCCTGTGTGTCTGACACACTGCCTGTGTGTCTGCCACACTGCCTGTGTGTCTGCCACACTGCCTGTGTGTCTGCCACACTGCCTGTGTGTCTGCCACACTGCCTGTGTGTCTGTTACACTGCCTGTGTGTCTGCCACACTGCCTGTGTGTCTGTTACACTGCCTGTGTGTCTGCCACACTGCCTGTGTGTCTGCCACACTGCCTGTGTGTCTGCCACACTGCCTGTGTGTCTGCCACACTGCCTGTGTGTCTGCCACACTGCCTGTGTGTCTGCCACACTGCCTGTGTGTCTGCCACACTGCCTGTGTGTCTGCCACACTGCCTGTGTGTCTGCCACACTGCCTGTGTGTCTGCCACACTGCCTGTGTGTCTGCCACACTGCCTGTGTGTCTGCCACACTGCCTGTGTGTCTGCCACACTGCCTGTGTGTCTGCCACACTGCCTGTGTGTCTGCCACACTGCCTGTGTGTCTGCCACACTGCCTGTGTGTCTGCCACACTGCCTGTGTGTCTGCCACACTGCCTGTGTGTCTGCCACACTGCCTGTGTGTCTGCCACACTGCCTGTGTGTCTGCCACACTGCCTGTGTGTCTGCCACACTGCCTGTGTGTCTGCCACACTGCCTGTGTGTCTGCCACACTGCCTGTGTGTCTGCCACACTGCCTGTGTGTCTGCCACACTGCCTGTGTGTCTGCCACACTGCCTGTGTGTCTGCCACACTGCCTGTGTGTCTGCCACACTGCCTGTGTGTCTGCCACACTGCCTGTGTGTCTGCCACACTGCCTGTGTGTCTGCCACACTGCCTGTGTGTCTGCCACACTGCCTGTGTGTGCCACACTGCCTGTGTGTCTGCCACACTGCCTGTGTGTCTGCCACACTGCCTGTGTGTCTGCCACACTGCCTGTGTGTCTGCCACACTGCCTGTGTGTCTGCCACACTGCCTGTGTGTCTGCCACACTGCCTGTGTGTCTGCCACACTGCCTGTGTGTCTGCCACACTGCCTGTGTGTCTGCCACACTGCCTGTGTGTCTGCCACACTGCCTGTGTGTCTGCCACACTGCCTGTGTGTCTGCCACACTGCCTGTGTGTCTGCCACACTGCCTGTGTGTCTGCCACACTGCCTGTGTGTCTGCCACACTGCCTGTGTGTCTGCCACACTGCCTGTGTGTCTGCCACACTGCCTGTGTGTCTGCCACACTGCCTGTGTGTCTGCCACACTGCCTGTGTGTCTGCCACACTGCCTGTGTGTCTGCCACACTGCCTGTGTGTCTGCCACACTGCCTGCCTGTGTGTCTGCCACACTGCCTGTGTGTCTGCCACACTGCCTGTGTGTCTGCCACACTGCCTGTGTGTCTGCCACACTGCCACACTGCCTGTGTCTGCCACACTGCCTGTGTGTCTGCCACACTGCCTGTGTGTCTGCCACACTGCCTGTGTGTCTGCCACACTGCCTGTCTGCCACACTGCCTGTGTGTCTGCCACACTGCCACCTGTGTGTCTGCCACACTGCCTGTGTGTCTGCCACACTGCCTGTGTGTCTGCCACACTGCCTGTGTGTCTGCCACACTGCGTGTGTGTCTGCCACACTGCCTGTGTGTCTGCCACACTGCCTGTGTGTCTGCCACACTGCCTGTGTGTCTGCCACACTGCCTGTGTGTCTGCCACACTGCCTGTGTGTCTGCCACACTGCCTGTGTGTCTGCCACACTGCCTGTGTGTCTGCCACACTGCCTGTGTGTCTGCCACACTGCCTGTGTGTCTGCCACACTGCCTGTGTGTCTGCCACACTGCCTGTGTGTCTGCCACACTGCCTGTGTGTCTGCCACACTGCCTGTGTGTCTGCCACACTGCCTGTGTGTCTGCCACACTGCCTGTGTGTCTGCCACACTGCCTGTGTGTCTGCCACACTGCCTGTGTGTCTGCCACACTGCCTGTGTGTCTGCCACACTGCCTGTGTGTCTGCCACACTGCCTGTGTGTCTGCCACACTGCCTGTGTGTCTGCCACACTGCCTGTGTGTCTGCCACACTGCCTGTGTGTCTGCCACACTGCCTGTGTGTCTGCCACACTGCCTGTGTGTCTGCCACACTGCCTGTGTGTCTGCCACACTGCCTGTGTGTCTGCCACACTGCCTGTGTCTGCCACACTGCCTGTGTGTCTGCCCCACTGCCTGTGTGTCTGCCACACTGCCTGTGTGTCTGCCACACTGCCTGTGTGTCAGCCACCTGTGTGTCTGCCACACTGCCTGTGTGTCTGCCACACTGCCTGTGTGTCTGCCACACTGCCTGTGTGTCTGCCACACTGCCTGTGTGTCTGCCACACTGCCTGTGTGTCTGCCACACTGCCTGTGTGTCTGCCACACTGCCTGTGTGTCTGCCACACTGCCTGTGTGTCTGCCACACTGCCTGTGCGTCTGCCACACTGCCTGTGTGTCTGCCACACTGCCTGTGTGTCTGCCACACTGCCTGTGTGTCTGCCACACTGCCTGTGTGTCTGCCACACTGCCTGTGTGTCTGCCACACTGCCTGTGTGTCTGCCACACTGCCTGTGTGTCTGCCACACTGCCTGTGTGTCTGCCACACTGCCTGTGTGTCTGCCACACTGCCTGTGTGTCTGCCACACTGCCTGTGTGTCTGCCACACTGCCTGTGTGTCTGCCACACTGCCTGTGTGTCTGCCACACTGCCTGTGTGTCTGCCACACTGCCTGTGTGTCTGCCACACTGCCTGTGTGTCTGCCACACTGCCTGTGTGTCTGGCACACGGCCTGTGTGTCTGCCACACTGCCTGTGTGTCTGCCACACTGTGTGTCTGCCACACTGCCTGTGTGTCTGCCACACTGCATGTGTGTCTGCCACACTGCCTGTGTCTGCCACACTGCCTGTGTGTCTGCCACACTGCCTGTGTGTCTGCCACACTGCCTGTGTGTCTGCCACACTGCCTGTGTGTCTGCCACACTGCCTGTGTGTCTGCCACACTGCCTGTGTGTCTGCCACACTGCCTGTGTCTGCCACACCGCCTGTGTGTCTGCCACACTGCATGTGTGTCTGCCACACTGCCTGTGTCTGCCACACTGCCTGTGTGTCTGCCACACTGCCTGTGTGTCTGCCACACTGCCTGTGTGTCTGCCACACTGCCTGTGTCTGCCACACCGCCTGTGTGTCTGCCACACTGCCTGTGTGTCTGCCACACTGCCTGTGTGTCTGCCACACTGCCTGTGTGTCTGCCACACTGCCTGTGTGTCTGCCACACTGCCTGTGTGTCTGCCACACTGCCTGTGTGTCTGCCACACTGCACTGTGTGTCTGCCACACTGCCTGTGTCTGCCACACTGCCTGTGTGTCTGCCACACTGCCTGTGTGTCTGCCACACTGCCTGTGTGTCTGCCTGCCTGTGTGTCTGCCACACTGCTTGTGTGTCTGCAACACTGCCTGTGTTTCTGCCACTCTGCCTGTGTGTTTGACACACTGCGTGTGTGTCTGCCACACTGCCTGTGTCTGCCACACTGCCTGTGTGTCTGCCACACTGCCTGTGTGTCTGCCACACTGCCTGTGTGTCTGCCACACTGCCTGTGTGTCTGCCACACTGGCTGTGTGTCTGCAACACTGCCTGCGTGTCTGCCACACTGCGTGTGTGTCTGCCATACTGCCTGTGTGTCTGACACACTGCGTGTGTGTCTGCCACACTGCCTGTGTCTGCCACACTGCCTGTGTGTCTGCCACACTGCCTGTGTGTCTGCCACACTGCCTGTGTCTGCCCCACTGCCTGTGTGTCTGCCACACTGCGTGTGTGTCTGACACACTGCCTGTGTGTCTGCCACACTGCCTGTGTGTCTGCCACACTGCCTGTGTGTCTGCCACACTGCCTGTGTGTCTGCCACACTGCCTGTGTGTCTGCCACACTGCCTGTGTGTCTGCCTGTGTGTCTGCCACACTGCCTGTGTGTCTGCCACACTGCGTGTGTGTCTGACACACTGCCTGTGTGTCTGCCACACTGCCTGTGTGTCTGCCACACTGCCTGTGTGTCTGCCACACTGCCTGTGTGTCTGCCACACTGCCTGTGTGTCTGCCACACTGCCTGTGTGTCTGCCACACTGCCTGTGTGTCTGCCACACTGCCTGTGTGTCTGCCACACTGCCTGTGTGTCTGCCACACTGCCTGTGTGTCTGCCACACTGCCTGTGTGTCTGCCACACTGCCTGTGTGTCTGCCACACTGCCTGTGTGTCTGCCACACTGCCTGTGTGTCTGCCACACTGCCTGTGTGTCTGCCACACTGCCTGTGTGTCTGCCACACTGCCTGTGTGTCTGCCACAATGTCAGTGTGTCTGTCACACTGCCTGTGTGTCTGCCACACTGCCTGTGTGTCTGCCACACTGCCTGTGTGTCTGCCACACTGCCTGTGTGTCTGCCACACTGCCTGTGTGTCTGCCACTCTGCCTGTGTGTCTGCCACACTGCCTGTGTGTCTGCCACACTGCCTGTGTGTCTGCCACACTGCCTGTGTGTCTGCCACACTGCCTGTGTGTCTGCCACACTGCCTGTGTGTCTGCCACACTGCCTGTGTCTGCCACACTGCCTCAGTGTTTGCCACACTGCCTGTGTGTCTGCCACACTGCCTGTGTGTCTGTCACACTGTCTGTGTGTCTCTCACACTGCCTGTGTGTCTGCCACACTGCCCGTGTCTGCCACACTGCCTGTGTGTCTGCCACACTGCCCGTGTCTGCCACACTGCCTGTGTCTGCCACACTGCGTGTGTGTCTGCCACACTGCCTGTGTGTCTGTCACACTGTCTGTGTGTCTCTCACACTGCCTGTGTGTCTGCCACACTGCCTGTGTGTCTGCCACACTGCCTGTGTGTCTGCCACACTTCCTGTGTGTCTGCCACACTGCCTGTGTGTCTGCCACACTGCCTGTGTGTCTGCCACACTGCCTGTGTGTCTGCCACACTGCCTGTGTGTCTGCCACACTGCCTGTGTGTCTGCCACACTGCCTGTGTGTCTGCCACACTGCCTGTGTGTCTGTCACACTGCCTGTGTGTCTGCCACACTGCCTGTGTGTCTGCCACACTGCCTGTGTGTCTGCCACACTGCCTGTGTGTCTGCCACACTGCCTGTGTGTCTGTCACACTGCCTGTGTGTCTGTCACACTGCCTGTGTGTCTGCCACACTGCCTGTGTGTCTGCCACACTGCCTGTGTGTCTGCCACACTGCCTCTGTGTCTTCCACACTGCCTGTGTGTCTGCCACACTGCCTGTGTGTCTGCCACACTGCCTGTGTGTTTGCCACACTGCCTGTGTGTCTGCCACACTGCCTGAGTGTCTGCCACACTGCCTGTGTGTCTGCCACACTGCCTGTGTGTCTGCCACACTGCCTGTGTGTCTGCCACACTGCCTGTGTGTCTGCCACACTGCCTGTGTGTCTGCCACACTGCCTGTGTGTCTGCCACACTGCCTGTGTCTGCCACACTGTCTGTGTGTCTGCCACACTGCCTGTGTGTCTGCCACACTGCTTGTGTGTCTGCCACACTGCCTGTGTGTCTGCCACACTGCCTGTGTGTCTGCCACACTGCCTCTGTGTCTGCCACACTGCCTCTCTGTGTCTGCCACACTGCCTGTGTGTCTGCCACACTGCTTGTGTGTCTGCCACACTGCCTGTGTGTCTGCCACATTGCCTGTGTGTCTGCCACACTGCCTGTGTGTCTGCCACACTGCCTGTGTGTCTGCCACACTGCCTCTGTGTCTGCCACACTGCCTGTGTGTCTGCCACACTGCTTCTGTGTCTGCCACACTGCCTGTGTGTCTGCCACACTGCCTGTGTGTCTGCCACACTGCCTGTGTGTCTGCCACACTGCCTGTGTGTCTGCCACACTGCCTGTGTCTGCCACACCGCCTGTGTGTCTGCCACACTGCATGTGTGTCTGCCACACTGCCTGTGTCTGCCACACTGCCTGTGTGTCTGCCACACTGCCTGTGTGTCTGCCACACTGCCTGTGTGTCTGCCACACTGCCTGTGTCTGCCACACTGCCTGTGTGTCTGCCACACTGCCTGTGTGTCTGCCACACTGCCTGTGTGTCTGCCACACTGCCTGTGTCTGCCACACCGCCTGTGTGTCTGCCACACTGCCTGTGTGTCTGCCACACTGCCTGTGTGTCTGCCACACTGCATGTGTGTCTGCCACACTGCCTGTGTCTGCCACACTGCCTGTGTGTCTGCCACACTGCCTGTGTGTCTGCCACACTGCCTGTGTGTCTGCCACACTGCCTGTGTGTCTGCCACACTGCCTGTGTCTGCCACACTGCCTGTGTGTCTGCCACACTGCCTGTGTGTCTGCCACACTGCCTGTGTGTCTGCCACACTGCCTGTGTCTGCCACACTGCCTGTGTGTCTGCCACACTGCCTGTGTGTCTGCCACACTGCCTGTGTGTCTGCCACACTGCATGTGTGTCTGCCACACTGCCTGTGTCTGCCACACTGCCTGTGTGTCTGCCACACTGCCTGTGTGTCTGCCACACTGCCTGTGTGTCTGCCACACAGCCTGTGTCTGCCACACCGCCTGTGTGTCTGCCACACTGCCTGTGTGTCTGCCACACTGCCTGTGTGTCTGCCACACTGCCTGTGTCTGCCACACCGCCTGTGTGTCTGCCACACTGCCTGTGTGTCTGCCACACTGTCTGTGTGTCTGCCACACTGCCTGTGTGTCTGCCACACTGCCTGTGTGTCTGCCACACTGCATGTGTGTCTGCCACACTGCCTGTGTCTGCCACACTGCCTGTGTGTCTGCCACACTGCCTGTGTGTCTGCCACACTGCCTGTGTGTCTGCCACACTGCCTGTGTCTGCCACACCGCCTGTGTGTCTGCCACACTGCCTGTGTGTCTGCCACACTGCCTGTGTGTCTGCCACACTGCCTCTGTGTCTGCTACACTGCCTGTGTGTCTGCCACACTGCCTGTGTGTCTGCCACACTGCCTGTGTGTCTGCCACACTGCCTGTGTGTCTGCCACACTGCCTGTGTGTCTGCCACACTGCCTGTGTGTCTGCCACACTGCCTGTGTGTCTGCCACACTGCCTGTGTGTCTGCCACACTGCCTGTGTGTCTGCCACACTGCCTGTGTGTCTGCCACACTGCCTGTGTGTCTGCCACACTGCCTGTGTGTCTGCCACACTGCCTGTGTGTCTGCCACACTGCCTGTGTGTCTGCCACAATGTCAGTGTGTCTGTCACACTGCCTGTGTGTCTGCCACACTGCCTGTGTGTCTGCCACACTGCCTGTGTGTCTGCCACACTGCCTGTGTGTCTGCCACACTGCCTGTGTGTCTGCCACACTGCCTGTGTGTCTGCCACACTGCCTGTGTGTCTGCCACACTGCCTGTGTGTCTGCCACACTGCCTGTGTGTCTGCCACACTGCCTGTGTGTCTGCCACACTGCCTGTGTGTCTGCCACACTGCCTGTGTGTCTGCCACACTGCCTGTGTGTCTGCCACACTGCCTCAGTGTTTGCCACACTGCCTGTGTGTCTGCCACACTGCCTGTGTGTCTGTCACACTGCCTGTGTGTCTGTCACACTGCCTGTGTGTCTGCCACACTGCCTGTGTGTCTGCCACACTGCCTGTGTGTCTGCCACACTGCCTGTGTGTCTTCCACACTGCCTGTGTGTCTGCCACACTGCCTGTGTGTCTGCCACACTGCCTGTGTGTCTGCCACACTGCCTGTGTGTCTGCCACACTGCCTGAGTGTCTGCCACACTGCCTGTGTGTCTGCCACACTGCCTGTGTGTCTGCCACACTTCCTGTGTGTTTGCCACACTGCCTGTGTGTCTGCCACACTGCCTGTGTGTCTGCCACACTGCCTGTGTGTCTGCCACACTGCCTGTGTGTCTGCCACACTGCCTGTGTGTCTGCCACACTGCCTGTGTGTCTGCCACACTGCCTGTGTGTCTGCCACACTGCCTGTGTGTCTGTCACACTGCCTGTGTGTCTGCCACACTGCCTGTGTGTCTGCCACACTGCCTGTGTGTCTGCCACACTGCCTGTGTGTCTGCCACACTGCCTGTGTGTCTGTCACACTGCCTGTGTGTCTGTCACACTGCCTGTGTGTCTGCCACACTGCCTGTGTGTCTGCCACACTGCCTGTGTGTCTGCCACACTGCCTCTGTGTCTTCCACACTGCCTGTGTGTCTGCTACACTGCCTGTGTGTCTGCCACACTGCCTGTGTGTTTGCCACACTGCCTGTGTGTCTGCCACACTGCCTGAGTGTCTGCCACACTGCCTGTGTGTCTGCCACACTGCCTGTGTGTCTGCCACACTGCCTGTGTGTCTGCCACACTGCCTGTGTGTCTGCCACACTGCCTGTG
The DNA here is from genome assembly GCF_038502225.1 of Cherax quadricarinatus. NCBI lineage: Eukaryota > Metazoa > Arthropoda > Malacostraca > Decapoda > Parastacidae > Cherax > Cherax quadricarinatus. The sequence continues at coordinate 342,197 of NW_027195121.1, forward strand.
TGTCTGCCACACTGCCTGTGTGTCTGCCACACTGCCTGTGTGTCTGCCACACTGCCTGTGTGTCTGCCACACTGCCTGTGTGTCTGCCACACTGCCTGTGTGTCTGCCACACTGCCTGTGTGTCTGCCACACTGCCTGTGTGTCTGCCACACTGCTTGTGTGTCTGCCACACTGCCTGTGTGTCTGCCACACTGCCTGTGTGTCTGCCACACTGCCTCTGTGTCTGCCACACTGCCTCTGTGTCTGCCACACTGCCTGTGTGTCTGCCACACTGCTTGTGTGTCTGCCACACTGCCTGTGTGTCTGCCACACTGCCTGTGTGTCTGCCACACTGCCTGTGTGTCTGCCACACTGCCTGTGTGTCTGCCACACTGCCTCTGTGTCTGCCACACTGCCTGTGTGTCTGCCACACTGCCTCTGTGTCTGCCACACTGCCTGTGTGTCTGCCACACTGCCTGTGTGTCTGCCACACTGCCTCTGTGTCTTTCACACTGCCTGTACTCACCTAGTTGTACTCACCTAGTTGAGGTTGCAGGGGTCGAGTCCAAGCTCCTGGCCCCGCCTCTTCACTGATCGCTACTAGGTCACTCTCCCTGAATCGTGAGCTTTATCATACCTCTGCTTAAAGCTATGTACGGATCCTGCCTCCACTACATCGCTTCCCAAACTATTCCACTTGCTGACTACTCTGTGGCTGAAGAAATACTTCCTAACATCCCTGTGATTCATCTGTATCTTCAACTTCCAACTGTGTCCCGTTGTTGCTGTGTGCAATCTCTGGAACATCCTGTCTTTGTCCACGTTTTCAATTCCTTTCAGTATTTTGTATGTCTTTATCATGTCCCCCCATCTCTCCTGTCCTCCAGTGTCGTCAGGTTGATTTCCCTTAACCTCTCCTCGTAGGACATACCTCTTAGGTCTGGGACTAGTCTTGTTGCAAACCTTTGCACTTTCTCTAGTTTCTTCACGTGCTTGGCTAGGTGTGGGTTCCAAACTGGTGCCGCATACTCCAATATGGGCCTAACGTACACGGTGTACAGGGTCCTGAATGATTCCTTATTAAGATGTCGGAATGCTATTCTGAGGTTTGCCAGGCGCCCATATGCTGCAGCAGTTATTTGGTTGATGTGCGCTTCAGGAGATGTGCCTGGTGTTATACTCACCCCAAGATCTTTTTCCTTGAGTGAGGTTTGTAGTCTCTTGCCCCTAGACTGTACTCCGTCTGCGGTCTTCTTTGCCCTTCCCCAATCTTCATGACTTTGCACTTGGTGGGATTGAACTCCAGGAGCCAATTGCTGGACCAGGTCTGCAGCCTGTACAGATCCCTTTGTAGTTCTGCCTGGTCTTCGATCGAGTGAATTCTTCTCATCAACTTCACGTCATCTGCAAACAGGGACACCTCAGAGTCTATTCCTTCCGTCATGTCGTTCACAAATACCAGAAACAGCACTGGTCCTAGGACTGACCCTTGTGGGACCCCGCTGGTCTCAGGTGCCCACTCTGACACCTCGCCACGTACCATGACTCGCTGCTGTATTCCTGAAAATTATTCCCTGATCCATTGTAGTGCCTTCCCTGTTATCCCTGCTTGGTCCTCCAGTTTTTGCACCAATCTCTTGTGTGGAACTGTGTCAAACGCCTTCTTGCAGTCCAAGAATATGCAATCCACCCACCCCTCTCTCTTGTCTCACTGCTGTCACCATGTTATAGAACTCCAGTAGGTTTGTGACACAGGATTTCCCGTCCCTGAAACCATGTTGGTGTTCCACCACTCTTCTCCTGATAATCTTCTTAATGACTTTGCATACTATACATGTCAGTGACACTGGTCTGTAGTTTAGTGCTTCATGTCTGTCTCCTTTTTTAGAGATTGGGTCTACATTTACTGTCTTCCATGCCTCAGGCAATCTCCCTGTTTCGATAGATGTATTGAATATTGTTGTTAGGGGTACACAAAGTGCCTCTGCTCCCTCTCTCAGGACCCATGGAGAGATGTTATCTGGCCCCATTGCCTTTGAGGTATCTAGCTCACTCAGAAGCCTCTTCACTTCTTCCTCTGTTGTGTGTACTGTGTCCAACACTTGGTGGTGTGCCCCACCTCTCCGTCTTCCTGGAGCCCCTTCTGTCTCCTCTGTGAACACTTCTTTGAATCTCTTGTTGAGTTCCTCACATACTTCATGGTCATTTCTTGTTGTCTCTCCTCCTTCCTTCCTTAGCCTGATTACCTGGTCCTTGACTGTTGTTTTCCTCCTGATGTGGCTGTACAACAGTTTCGGGTCAGATTTGGCTTTCACTGCTATGCTGTTTTCATATTGTCTTTGGGACACCCTTCATATCTGTGCATATTCATTTCTGGCTCTACGACTGCTCTCCTTATTCTCCTGGGTCCTTTGCCTTCTATATTTCTTCCATTCTCTAGCACACTTGGTTTTTGCCTCCCTGCACCTTTGGGTGAACCATGGGCTCATCCTGGCTTTTTCATTATTCCTGTTACTCTTGGGTACAAACCTCTCCTCAGCCTCCTTGCATATTGTTGCTACATATACCATCATCTCATTGACTGGCTTCCCTGCCAGTTCTCTGTCCCACTGAACCCCATTCAGGAAGTTCCTCATTCCCATGCAGTCCCCTTTCTTGTAGTTTGGCTTCATTCGTCCTGGCCTTCCTGCTTCTCCCTCCACTTGTAGCACTACTGTGTATTCGAAGCTTAAAACCACATGGTCACTGGCCCCAAGGGGTCTTTCATATGTGATGTCCTCGATATCTGCACCACTCAAGGTAAATAATAGGTCCAGTCTTGCTGGTTCATCCTCTCCTCTCTCTCTTGTAGTGTCCCTTACGTGTTGGTACATGAAGTTTTCCAGTACCACCTCCATCATCTTAGCCCTCCATGTATCTTGGCCCCCATGTGGCTCCAAGTTCTCCCAATCGATCTCCTTGTGGTTAAAGTCACCCATGATCAGAAGCATGCATGAGCTCTTCTGGCTACTGCAGCCAGTGTGTCAACCATAGCTCTATTGTTCTCGTTGTACTCTTGCCTTGGCCTCCTGCTGTTCTGTGGTGGATTATACATCACTGCTATTACCACCTTGGGACCTACAAAGTGAAGCGTTCCCACTATGTAATCACTTTCTTCTTCGCTGTCTCCTCTCTCCAGCTCATCAAAATTCCATCGTTTTTTGATCAGCAATGCCACTCCTCCACCCCCCCTGTTCCCTCTGTCTTTCCTCAGGATCTGGTATCCCGTTGGAAAGATGGTATCTGTTATCATACCTGTAAGCTTGGCTTCTGTGAGAGCTATGATGTCCGGTGATGCCTCTTTGACTCTTTCGTGCCACTCCTCCCACTTATTTGTTATTCCATCAGCGTTTGTGTACCATACCTTCAGTTTCCTTTCCAACACTGTGGTTTGGGGGGCCTGTGAGGGTGGGAGACCTGGTAGCATACTGTGGGATTCTATTGCCCGGTGTTGGGTGGAAGCTGTGGGTTTGGATTGTAGTGTGTGTTGGGATGGTGTGATAGGTTGTGGGGTTCTGAGGATAGTTGTGTGTGTGCTTGTCCTTGCTGCTCTGTTCTGCTCTGACTGACCTCTGCTGGTTCCATCCTTGTCTCCTTTCCTAGCTCATTTCGCTTTTTTGTCCTCTCCCTCAGCTGCTGTCGCTCTGTTTGTGTTCTGTCTCTGTCTAGGAACACCCTGTTGTACTCTTCCGAGTATTTCAACCGTGGTTTCTCTTGGAGGATCCTGTTCCTCACTGTTTCTGTCCTGAGAATCAGCTTGATCGGTCGGTTTCTCCCCTTCGAGTACCCCCCTATTCTCTGAAAATTTACAATCTCGCCCATCTCTTCTTCACCTATTTCCGTGATGATTTTCTCAATCTCCTTTCTTTCTTGTTGCCGTCTTTCAGTGTGTGTCCTTTCCTCTCTCTCCTGAAGCCCATGGATAAACACTGATTTTGCCCTTTCCTCCTCCCATTGCCTCACCCTCTGTGACTCTGGATCCTGCCTGTATGTGGTCATTTTCTCCCTTGATTTTTCCAGTGGCTCTTGATAGCATGGTTGTGCCTCAGCATTTGACCTATCTCCCTCTCCATCTGCACCCATCTGTTCTTCCTTTTCACTCCTTGGTCCTTCTTGGCAGGCCGATATGACCTTAGCATAATTCATTACTCCATCCTTCCTGATCGGCCTCTCAGCTTCATATGCTATGTCTACTCTTGTCACTGCCCCTGAGACTCGCTTCAGCCTATTTATCTCAACTTCTAGGACCCTTATCCTGGCTACTGCAGTTTCGAATTGTGCCTCCCACTTCTTTGTCTCCTTCTCCAACCTCTTTCCCAATTTCACAGAGAGCTCTTTCTCCATTTTTTCAGAAAGCTCTCCTAATTTTCTCTCCCACTCTTGTTCCATTGTTTTCCAATGCTCCTCCATCCATTCCTCCCTACCGGAATCATTCTCATCTGATCCCTGGTTCCTGCGAGTCCCCACCATTTTTTTTAGAGAGAGAGAGAGAGAGAGAGAGAAGAGAAAGGTAGAAGGAGAGAGAGAAGGGGAGAGTGAGAAGGGAAAGAGGGAGAGAGAGAGAGTGAGAGACAGTGGGAAAGAGAGAGAAGGGAAGGGTAGGAGAGGGGGAGAGTGAGAAGGGAAAATGGGGAAGAGAGAGAGAGAGAGAGAGAGAGAGAGAGAGAGAGAGAGAGAGAGAGAGAGAGAGAGAGAGAGAGAGAGAGAGAGAGAGAGAGAGAGAGAGAGAGAGAGAGAGAGAGAGAGAGAGAGAGAGAGAGAGAGAGAGAAGCGAAAGGTAGAAGGAGAGAGAGGGAAAAAGGAAGAGAGAGTGAGAGAGGATGAGAGAGAGAGAAAGGAAAGGTAGAAGGAGAGAGGGGGAGAGTGAGAAGGGAAAAGGGGGAAGAGAGAGAGAGAGACCGTGTGTCTGTCACACTGCCTGTGTGTCTGTCACACTGCCTGTGTGTCTGTCACACTGCCTGTGTGTCTGTCACACTGCCTGTGTGTCTGTCACACTGCCTGTGTGTCTGTCACACTGCCTGAGTGTCTGTCACACTGCCTGTGTGTCTGTCACACTGCCTGTGTGTCTGTCACACTGCCTGAGTGTCTGTCGCACTGCCTGTGTGTCTGCCACACTGCCTGTGTGTCTGCCACACTGCCTGTGTGTCTGTCACACTGCCTGTGTGTCTGTCACACTGCCTGTGTGTCTGTCACACTGCCTGAGTGTCTGTCACACTGCCTGTGTGTCTGTCACACTGCCTGAGTGTCTGTCGCACTGCCTGTGTGTCTGCCACACTGCCTGAGTGTCTGTCACACTGCCTGAGTGTCTGTCGCACTGCCTGTGTTTCTGCCACACTGCCTGTGTGTCTGCCACACTGCCTGTGTGTCTGCCACACTGCCTGTGTGTCTGCCACACTGCCTGTGTGTCTGACACACTGCTTGTGTGTCTGACACACTGCTTGTTTGTCTGACACACTGCCTGTGTGTCTGCCACACTGCTTGTGTGTCTGCAACACTGCCTGTGTTTCTGCCACTCTGCCTGTGTGTTTGACACACTGCGTGTGTGTCTGCCACACTGCCTGTGTCTGCCACACTGCCTGTGTCTGCCACACTGCCTGTGTGTCTGACACACTGCGTGTGTGTCTGCCACACTGCCTGTGTCTGCCACACTGCCTGTGTGTCTGCCACACTGCCTGTGTGTCTGACACACTGCTTGTGTGTCTGCCACACTGCCTGTGTGTCTGCCACACTGCCTGTGTCTGCCACACTGCCTGTGTCTGCCACACTGCCCGTGTCTGCCACACTGCCTGTGTCTGCCACACTGCCTGTGTCTGCCACACTGCGTGTGTGTCTGACACACTGCCTGTGTGTCTGCCACACTGCCTGTGTGTCTGCCACACTGCCTGTGTCTGCCACACTGCCTGTGTCTGCCACACTGCCCGTGTCTGCCACACTGCCTGTGTCTGCCACACTGACTGTGTCTGCCACACTGCCTGTGTGGCTGTGGTAGCTGTGTGCTGCTTGTGGTAGACTGTGTACTGCTTGTGGTAGTTGTGTGCTGCTTGTGGTAGTTGTGTGCTGCTTGTGGTAGACAGACTGCTTGTGGTAGCTGTGCTTGTGGTAGTGGTAGTTGTGTACTGCTTGTGGTAGTTGTGTACTGCTTGTGGTAGCTGTGTGCTGCTTGTGGTAGTTGTGTACTGCTTGTGGTAGTTGTGTACTGCTTGTGGTAGTTGTGTGCTGCTTGTGGTAGTTGTGTACTGCTTGTGGTAGTTGTGTGCTGCTTGTGGTAGTTGTGTGCTGCTTGTGGTAGTTGTGTGCTGCTTGTGGTAGTTGTGTGCTGCTTGTGGTAGTTGTGTACTGCTTGTGGTAGTTGTGTACTGCTTGTGGTAGTTGTGTACTGCTTGTGGTAGTTGTGTACTGCTTGTGGTAGTTGTGTACTGCTTGTGGTAGTTGTGTGCTGTTGTGTGCTGCTTGTGGTAGCTGTGTGCTGCTTGTGGTAGCTGTGTGCTGCTTGTGGTAGTTGTGTGCTGCTTGTGGTAGCTGTGTGCTGCTTGTGGTAGTTGTGTACTGCTTGTGGTAGTTGTGTACTGCTTGTGGTAGCTGTGTACTGCTTGTGGTAGTTGTGTACTGCTTGTGGTAGCTGTGTACTGCTTGTGGTAGTTGTGTGCTGCTTGTGGTAGCTGTGTGCTGCTTGTGGTAGCTGTGTACTGCTTGTGGTAGTTGTGTGCTGCTTGTGGTAGTTGTGTACTGCTTGTGGTAGTTGTGTGCTGCTTGTGGTAGTTGTGTACTGCTTGTGGTAGTTGTGTGCTGCTTGTGGTAGTTGTGTACTGCTTGTGGTAGTTGTGTACTGCTTGTGGTAGTTGTGTACTGCTTGTGGTAGTTGTGTGCTGCTTGTGGTAGCTGTGTGCTGCTTGTGGTAGCTGTGTGCTGCTTGTGGTAGTTGTGTACTGCTTGTGGTAGCTGTGGTAGTTGTGTACTGCTTGTGTGTATGCTTGTGGTAGTTGTGTACTGCTTGTGGTAGTTGTGTGATGCTTGTGGTAGTTGTGTACTGCTTGTGTGTATGCTTGTGGTAGTTGTGTACTGCTTGTGGTAGTTGTGTAGCTGTGTACTGCTGCTTGTGGTAGCTTGTGGTAGTTGTGTACTGCTTGTGGTAGTTGTGTGCTGCTTGTGGTAGTTGTGTACTGCTTGTGGTAGTTGTGTACTGCTTGTGGTAGTTGTGTACTGCTTGTGGTAGTTGTGTACTGCTTGTGGTAGTTGTGTGCTGCTTGTGGTAGTTGTGTACTGCTTGTGGTAGTTGTGTGCTGCTTGTGGTAGTTGTGTGCTGCTAGTGGTAGTTGTGTGCTGCTTGTGGTAGTTGTGTGCTGCTTGTGGTAGTTGTGTACTGCTTGTGGTAGTTGTGTGCTGCTTGTGGTAGTTGTGTACTGCTTGTGGTAGCTGTGTACTGCTTGTGGTAGTTGTGTGCTGCTTGTGGTAGTTGTGTGCTGCTTGTGGTAGTTGTGTGCTGCTTGTGGTAGTTGTGTACTGCTTGTGGTAGTTGTGTACTGCTTGTGGTAGTTGTGTACTGCTTTGCTTGTGGTAGCTGTGTACTGCTTGTGGTAGCTGTGTACTGCTTGTGGTAGCTGTGTACTGCTTGTGGTAGCTGTGTACTGCTTGTGGTAGTTGTGTGCTGCTTGTGGTAGTTGTGTACTGCTTGTGGTAGTTGTGTACTGCTTGTGGTAGTTGTGTACTGCTTGTGGTAGCTGTGTGCTGCTTGTGGTAGTTGTGTACTGCTTGTGGTAGTTGTGTGCTGCTTGTGGTAGTTGTGTGATGCTTGTGGTAGTTGTGTACTGCTTGTGGTAGTTGTGTGATGCTTGTGGTAGTTGTGTACTGCTTGTGGTAGTTGTGTGATGCTTGTGGTAGTTGTGTACTGCTTGTGGTAGCTGTGTGCTGCTTGTGGTAGCTGTGTGCTGCTTGTGGTAGTTGTGTGATGCTTGTGGTAGTTGTGTACTGCTTGTGGTAGTTGTGTGATGCTTGTGGTAGTTGTGTACTGCTTGTGGTAGTTGTGTGATGCTTGTGGTAGTTGTGTACTGCTTGTGGTAGTTGTGTACTGCTTGTGGTAGTTGTGTACTGCTTGTGGTAGTTGTGTACTGCTTGTGGTAGTTGTGTACTGCTTGTGGTAGTTGTGTACTGCTTGTGGTAGCTGTGTACTGCTTGTGGTAGCTGTGTACTGCTTGTGGTAGCTGTGTGCTGCTTGTGGTAGCTGTGTACTGCTTGTGGTAGCTGTGTGCTGCTTGTGGTAGCTGTGTACTGCTTGTGGTAGCTGTGTACTGCTTGTGGTAGCTGTGTGCTGCTTGTGGTAGCTGTGTACTGCTTGTGGTAGCTGTGTGCTGCTTGTGGTAGCTGTGTGCTGCTTGTGGTAGTTGTGTGCTGCTTGTGGTAGCTGTGTGCTGCTTGTGGTAGCTGTGTACTGCTTGTGGTAGCTGTGTGCTGCTTGTGGTAGCTGTGTGCTGCTTGTGGTAGTTGTGTACTGCTTGTGGTAGCTGTGTACTGCTTGTGGTAGTTGTGTACTGCTTGTGGTAGTTGTGTACTGCTTGTGGTAGTTGTGTGCTGCTTGTGGTAGTTGTGTACTGCTTGTGGTAGTTGTGTGCTGCTTGTGGTAGCTGTGTGCTGCTTGTGGTAGTTGTGTGCTGCTTGTGGTAGTTGTGTGCTGCTTGTGGTAGTTGTGTGCTGCTTGTGGTAGTTGTGTGCTGCTTGTGGTAGTTGTGTGCTGCTTGTGGTAGTTGTGTGCTGCTTGTGGTAGTTGTGTGCTGCTTGTGGTAGTTGTGTACTGCTTGTGGTAGCTGTGTACTGCTTGTGGTAGCTGTGTGCTGCTTGTGGTAGCTGTGTCCTGCTTGTGGTAGTTGTGTGCTGCTTGTGGTAGCTGTGTGCTGCTTGTGGTAGCTGTGTGCTGCTTGTGGTAGTTGTGTGCTGCTTGTGGTAGTTGTGTGCTGCTTGTGGTAGTTGTGTGCTGCTTGTGGTAGCTGTGTACTGCTTGTGGTAGTTGTGTACTGCTTGTGGTAGCTGTGTACTGCTTGTGGTAGTTGTGTGCTGCTTGTGGTAGCTGTGTGCTGCTTGTGGTAGTTGTGTGCTGCTTGTGGTAGTTGTGTACTGCTTGTGGTAGTTGTGTACTGCTTGTGGTAGTTGTGTACTGCTTGTGGTAGTTGTGTGCTGCTTGTGGTAGTTGTGTGCTGCTTGTGGTAGTTGTGTGCTGCTTGTGGTAGTTGTGTGCTGCTTGTGGTAGCTGTGTGCTGCTTGTGGTAGTTGTGTGCTGCTTGTGGTAGTTGTGTGCTGCTTGTGGTAGTTGTGTGCTGCTTGTGGTAGTTGTGTACTGCTTGTGGTAGTTGTGTGCTGCTTGTGGTAGTTGTGTACTGCTTGTGGTAGTTGTGTGCTGCTTGTGGTAGCTGTGTGCTGCTTGTGGTAGCTGTGTGCTGCTTGTGGTAGCTGTGTACTGCTTGTGGTAGTTGTGTACTGCTTGTGGTAGCTGTGTGCTGCTTGTGGTAGCTGTGTGCTGCTTGTGGTAGCTGTGTGCTGCTTGTGGTAGCTGTGTGCTGCTTGTGGTAGCTGTGTGCTGCTTGTGGTAGTTGTGTACTGCTTGTGGTAGTTGTGTACTGCTTGTGGTAGCTGTGTGCTGCTTGTGGGACTTGTTCATGTGATCCATTACGTCAACCTGCTACTGCCAGTTTGTATATTTATGTATCAAAGTTACGGAAAGTCTTAATAAAAGTCTTAATAACGGTAATAAGTCTTGTTAACAAGTCATATTTTCAAGGCACCTGACAAGGTGGTCGCCTCGTACGACACGCACGGCTTTCGGAGGAGTGATTCTTTTCCACTTACCCTTGTAGAAGAAAGGAAATAAATAAGAACAAGAACTATTAAGAAAACGTAAACCTAGAAGTGTGTATGTACATGTGTAGTGTAACCTGTGTAAGTAGATGTACCTCTTATCCAGCGTGTTTATTAGACATCAGCAGTCATTCCCTCATGTAGAACAATATAATTATGGGGAAGCGCTAAATCCGTAGGATTATACAGCGATTTTGGGGGGAGATGTAAGGTATTCAGGCTTAATTCTGGTAACTGGTGCACACATCAAATTCCTTTGATCAAAAGCCCTTTACAATAGACAAGTAACCTTTATTGAGGCGGGTATACCAGAATTACCTCCCTGGGTGGTTACTGTCTACCAACCTACTACCACAGGACGGTAGTACCTCCCTGGGTGGTTACTGTCTACCAACCTACTACCACAGGACGGTAGTACCTCCCTGGGTGGTTACTGTCTACCAACCTACTACCACAGGACGGTAGAACCTCCCTGGGTGGTTGTTGTCTACCAACCTACTACCACAGGACGGTAGTACCTCCCTGGGTGGTTACTGTCTACCAACCTACTACCACAGGACGGTAGTACCTCCCTGGGTGGTTACTGTCTACCAACCTACTACCACAGGACGGTAGTACCTCCCTGGGTGGTTGCTGTCTACCAACCTACTACCACAGGACGGTAGTACCTCCCTGGGTGGTTACTGTCTACCAACCTACTACCACAGGACGGTAGTACCTCCCTGGGTGGTTACTGTCTACCAACCTACTACCACAGGATGGTAGTACCTCCCTGGGTGGCTACTGTCTACCATCCTACTACCACAGGACGGTAGTACCTCCCTGGGTGGTTACTGTCTACCAACCTACTACCACAGGACGGTAGTACCTCCCTGGGTGGTTACTGTCTACCAACCTACTACCACAGGACGGTAGTACCTCCCTGGGTGGTTGCTGTCTACCAACCTACTACCACAGGACGGTAGTACCTCCCTGGGTGGTTACTGTCTACCAACCTACTACCACAGGACGGTAGTACCTCCATGGGTGGTTGCTGTCTACCAACCTACTACCACAGGACGGTAGTACCTCTCTGGGTGGCTACTGTCTACCAACCTACTACCACAGGACGGTAGTACCTCCCTGGGTGGTTACTGTCTACCAACCTACTACCACAGGACGGTAGTACCTCCCTGGGTGGTTGCTGTCTACCAACCTACTACCACAGGACGGTAGTACCTCCCTGGGTGGTTGTTGTCTACCAACCTACTACCACAGGACGGTAGTACCTCCCTGGGTGGTTGTTGTCTACCAACCTACTACCACAGGACGGTAGTACCTCCCTGGGTGGCTACTATCTACCAACCTACTACCACACGACGGTAGTACCTCCCTGGGTGGTTACTGTCTACCAACCTACTACCACAGGACGGTAGTACCTCCCTGGGTGGTTGTTGTCTACCAACCTACTACCACAGGACGGTAGTACCTCCCTGGGTGGCTACTATCTACCAACCTACTACCACACGACGGTAGTACCTCCCTGGGTGGTTGCTGTCTACCAACCTACTACCACAGGACGGTAGTACCTCCCTGGGTGGCTACTGTCTACCAACCTACTACCACAGGATGGTAGTACCTCCCTGGGTGGTTGCTGTCTACCAACCTACTACCACAGGACGGTAGTACCTCCCTGAGTGGCTACTGTCTACCAACCTACAACCACAGGACGGTAGTACCTCCCTGGGTGGTTACTGTCTACCAACCTACTACCACAGGACGGTAGTACCTCCCTGGGTGGTTGCTGTCTACCAACCTACTACCACAGGACGGTAGTACCTCCCTGGATAGTTGTTGTCTACCAACCTTCTACCACAGGACGGTAGTAAGTCCCTGGGTGGTTGTTGTCTACCAACCTACTACCACAGGACGGTAGTACCTCCCTGGGTGGTTACTGTCTACCAACCTACTACCACAGGACGGTGGTACCTCCCTGGGTGGTTACTGTCTACCAACCTACTACCACAGGACGGTAGTACCTCCCTGGGTGGTTGCTGTCTACCAACCTACTACCACAGGACGGTGGTACCTCCCTGGGTGGCTACTGTCTACCAGCCTACTACCACAGGACGGTAGTACCTCCCTGGGTGGTTACTGTCTACCAACCTACTACCACAGGACGGTAGTACCTCCCTGGGTGGTTACTGTCTACCAACCTACTACCACAGGACGGCAGTACCTCCCTGGGTGGCTACTGTCTACCAACCTACTACCACAGGACGGTAGTACCTCCCTGGGTGGTTACTGTCTACCAACCTACTACCACAGGATGGTAGTACCTCCCTGGGTGGCTACTGTCTACCAACCTACTACCACAGGACGGTAGTACCTCCCTGGGTGGTTACTGTCTACCAATCTACTACCACAGGACGGTAGTACCTCCCTGGGTGGCTACTGTCTACCAACCTACTACCACAGGACGGTAGTACCTACCTGGGTGGTTACTGTCTACCAACCTACTACCACAGGGCGGTAGTACCTCCCTGGGTGGCTACTGTCTACCAACCTACTGCCACAGGACGGTAGTACCTCCCTGGGTGGCTACTGTCTACCAACCTACTACCACAGGACGGTAGTACCTCCCTGGGTGGTTACTGTGTACCAACCTACTACCACAGGACGGTAGTACCTCCCTGGGTGGCTACTGTCTACCAACCTACTACCACAGGACAGTAGTACTTCCCTGGGTGGCTACTATCTACCAACCTACTACCACAGGATGGTAGTACCTCCCTGGGTGGTTGTTGTCTACCAACCTACTACCACAGGACGGTAGTACCTCCCTGGGTGGTTGTTGTCTACCAACCTACTACCACAGGACGGTAGTACCTCCCTGGGTGGTTACTGTCTACCAACCTACTACCACAGGACGGTAGTACCTCCCTGGGTGGTTACTGTCTACCAACCTACTACCACAGGACGGTAGTACCTCCCTGGGTGGTTGTTGTCTACCAACCTACTACCACAGGACGGTAGTACCTCCCTGGGTGGTTGCTGTCTACCAACCTACTACCACAGGACGGTAGTACCTCCCTGGGTGGCTACTGTCTACCAACCTACTACCACAGGACGGTAGTACCTCCCTGGGTGGTTGCTGTATACCAACCTACTACCACAGGACGGTAGTACCTCCCTGGGTGGCTACTGTCTACCAACCTACTACCACAGGACGGTAGTACCTCCCTGGGTGGTTGCTGTCTACCAACCTACTACCACAGGACGGTAGTACCTCCCTGGGTGGTTGCTGTCTACCAACCTACTACCACAGGACGGTAGTACCTCCCTGGGCGGTTGCTGTCTACCAACCTACTAACACAGGACGGTAGTACCTCCCTGGGTGGTTGCTGCCTACCAACCTACTACCACAGGACGGTAGTACCTCCCTGGGTGGTTGTTGTCTACCAACCAACTACCACAGGACGGTAGTACCTCCCTGGGTGTTGCTGTCTACCAACCTACTACCACAGGACGGTAGTACCTCCCTGGGCGGTTGTTGTCTACCAACCTACTACCACAGGACGGTAGTACCTCCCTGGGTGGTTGCTGTCTACCAACCTGCTACCACAGGATGGTAGTACCTCCATGGGAGGCTACTGTCTACCAACCTACAACCACAGGACGGTAGTACCTCCCTGGATGGCTACTGTCTACCAACCTACTACCACAGGACGGTAGTACCTCCCTGGGTGGCTACTGTCTACCAACCTACTACCACAGGATGGTAGTACCTCCCTGGGTGGTTGCTGTCTACCAACCTACTACATCAGGACGGTAGTACCTCCCTGGGTGGCTACTGTCTACCAACCTACTACCACAGGATGGTAGTACCTCCCTGGGTGGCTACTGTCTACCAACCTACTACCACAGGACGGTAGTACCTCCCTGGGTGGCTACTGTCTACCAACCTACAACCACAGGACGGTAGTACCTCCCTGGGTGGTTGCTGTCTACCAACCTACTACCACAGGACGGTAGAACCTCCCTGGGTGGTTGCTGTCTACCAACCTACTACCACAGGACGGTAGTACGTCCCTGGGTGGCTACTGTCTACCATCCTACTACCACAGGACGGTAGTACCTCCCTGGGTGGTTGCTGTCTACCAACCTACTACCACAGGACGGTAGTACCTCCCTGGGTGGTTGCTGTTTACCAACCTACTACCACAGAACGGTAGTACCTCTCTGGGTGGTTGCTGTCTACCAACCTACTACCACAAGACGGTAGTACCTCCCTGGGTGGTTGTTGTCTACCAACCTACTACCACAGGACGGTAGTACCTCCCTGGTTGGTTGCTGTCTACCATCCTACTACCACAGGACGGTAGTACCTCCCTGGGTGGTTGCTGTCTACCAACCTACTACCACAGGACGGTAGTACCTCCCTGGGTGGTTGCTGTTTACCAACCTACTACCACAGAATGGTAGTACCTCCCTGGGTGGTTGCTGTCTACCAACCTACTACCACAGGACGGTAGTACCTCCCTGGGTGGTTGCTGTCTACCAACCTACTCCCACAGGATGGTAGTACCTCCCTGAGTGGTTGCTGTCTACCAACCTACTACCAGAGGACGGTAGTACCTCCCTGGGTGGTTGCTGTCGACCAAACTACTACCACAGGACGGTAGTACCTCCCTGGGTGGTTGCTGTCTACCAACCTACTACCACAGGAGGGTAGGACCTCCCTGGGTGGCTACTGTCTACCAACCTACTACCACACGACGGTAGTACCTCCCTGGGTGGTTGCTGTCTACCAACCTACTACCACAGGACGGTAGTACCTCCCTGGGTGGTTGCTGTCTATCAACCTACTACCACAGGACGGTAGTACCTCCCTGGGTGGTTACTGTCTACCAACCTACTACTAAAAGACGGTAGTATCTCCCTGGGTGGTTTTTGTCTACCAACCTACTGCCACAGGACGGTAGTACCTCCCTGGGTAGCTACTGTCTACCAACCTACTACCACAGGACGGTAGTACCTCCCTGGTTGGCTACTGTCTGCGAACCTACTACCACGGGACGGTAGTACCTCCCTGGGTGGCTACTGTCTACCAACCAACTGCCACAGGACGGTAGTACCTCCCTGGGTGGCTACTGTCTACCAGCCTACTGCCACAGGACGGTAGTACCTCCCTGGTTGGCTACTGTTTACCAACCTACTACCACAGGACGGTAGTACCTCCCGGGGTGGCTACTGTCTACCAGCCTACTACCACAGGACGGTAATACATCCCTGGGTGGCTACTGTCTTCCAACCTACTACCCCAGGACGGTAATACCTCCCTGGTTGGCTACTGTTTACCAACCTACTACCACAGGACGGTAGTACCTCCCGGGGTGGCTACTGTCTACCAGCCTACTGCCACAGGACGGTAGTACCTCCCTGGGTGGCTACTGTCTACAAACCTACTGCCACAGGACTGTAGTACCTCCCTGGGTGGCTTCTGTCTACCAACCTACTGCCACAGGACGTTAGTACCTCCCTGGGTGGCTACTGTCTACCAACCTTCTACCACAGGACGGTAGTACCTCCCTGGGTGGCTACTGTCTACCAGCCTTCTGCCACAGAACGGCAGTACCTCCCTGTGTGGCTACTGTCTACCAACCTACTACCACAGGACGGTAGTACCTCCCAGGGTGGCTACTGTCTACCAGCCTACTAGCACAGGACGGTAGTACCTCCCTGGGTGGCTACTGTCTACCAGCCTACTACCACGGGACGGTAGTACCTCCCTGGGTGGCTACTGTCTACCAACCTACTAACTCAGGACGGTAGTACCTCCCTGGGTGGCTATTGTCTACCAACCTACCACCGCAGGACGGTAGTACCTCCCTGTGTGGCTACTGTCTTTCACCCTACTACCACAGGACGGTAGTACCTCCCTGGGTGGCTACTGTCTACCAACCTACTGCCACAGGACGATAGTAACTCCCTGGGTGGCTACTGTCTACCAACCTACTACCACAGGACGGTAGTAACTCCCTGGGTGGCTACTGTCTACCAACCTACTCCCACAGGATTGTAGTACCTCCCTGGGTGGCTACTGTCTACCAACCTACCACCACAGGACGGTAGTACCTCCCTGGGTGGCTACTGTCTACCAACCTACTACCACAGGACGGTAGTACATCCCTGGGTGGCTACTGTCTGCCAACCTACTACCACAGGACGGTAGTACCTCCCTGGGTGGCTACTGTCTGCCAGCCTACTGGCACAGGACGGTAGTACCTCCCTGGGTGGCTACTGTCTACCAACCTACTGCAACAGGACGGTAGTACCTCCCGGGGTGGCTACTGTCTACCAGCCTACTACCACAGGATGGTAGTACCTCCCTGGGTGGCTACTCTCTACCAACCTACTACCACAGGACGGTAGTACCTCCCTGGGTGGCTACTGTCTACCAGACTACTGCCACAGGACGGCAGTACCTCCCTGGGTGGCTACTGTCTACCAGCCTACTGCCACAGGACGGCAGTACCTACCTGTGTGGCTACTGTCTACCAACCTACTACCACAGGACGGTAGTACCTCCCTGGGTGGCTACACTCTACCATCCTACTACCACAGGACGGTAGTACCTCTCTGGGTGGTTGCTGTCTACCAACCTACTACCACAGGACGGTAGTACCTCCCTGGGTGGCTACTGTCTACCAGCCTACTACCACAGGACGGTAGTATCTCCCTAGGTGGTTGCTGTCTACCAACCTACTACCACAGGACGGTAGTACCTCCCTGGGTGTCTACTGTCTACCAGCCTACTACCACAGGACGGTAGTATCTCTCTAGGTGGTTGCTGTCTACCAACCTACTACCACAGGACGGTAGTACCTCCCTGGGTGGTTGCTGTCTACCAACCTACTACCACAGGACGGTAGTACCTCCCTGGGTGGCTACTCTCTATCAACCTACTACCTCAGGCCGGTAGTACCTCCCTGGGTGGCTACTGTCTACCAACCTACTACCACAGGACGGTAGTACCTCCCTGGGTGGCTACTGTCTACCAGCCTACCACCACAGGACGGTAGTACCTCCCTGGGTGGCTACTGTCTACCAACCTACTACCACAGGACGGTAGTACCTCCCTGGGTGGCTTCTGTCTACCAACCTACTACCACAGGACGGTAGTACCTCCCTGGGTGGCTACTGTCTACCAACCTACTACCACAGGACGGTAGTACCTCCCTGGGTGGCTACTGTCTACCAACCTACTACCACAGGACGGTAGTACCTCCCTGGGTAGCTACTGTCTACCAGCCTACTACCACAGGACGGTAATACCTCCCTGGGTGGTTGCTGTCTACCAACCTACTACCACAGGACGGTAGTACCTCCCTGGGTGGTTGCTGTCTACCAACCTACTACCACAGGACGGTAGTACCTCCCTGGGTGGTTGCTGTCTACCAACCTACTACCACAGGACGGTAGTACCTCCCTGGGTGGTTGCTTTCTACCAACCTACTACCACAGGACGGTAGTACCTCCCTGGGTGGTTGCTGTCTACCAACCTACTACCACAGGACGGTAGTACCTTCCTGGGTGGTTGCTGTCTACCAACCTACTACCACAGGACGGTAGAACCTCCCTGGGTGGTTGTTGTCTACCAACCTACTACCACAGGACGGTAGTACCTCCCTGGGTGGTTGCTCTCTACCAACCTACTACCACAGTACGGTAGTACCTCCCTGGGTGGTTGCTGTCTTCCAACCTACTACCACAGGACGGTTGTACCTCCCTGGGTGGTTGCTGTCTACCAACCTACTACCACAGGACGGTAGTACCTCCCTGGGTGGTTGCTGTCTACCAACCTACTACCACAAGACGGTAGTACCTCCCTGGGTGGTTGCTGTCTACCAACCTACTACCACAGGACGGTATTACCTCCCTGGGTGGCTACTGTCTACCAACCTACTCCCACAGTGTGGTAGAACCTCCCTGGGTGGTTGCTGTCTACCAACCTACTACCACAGGACGGTAGTACATCCCTGGGTGGTTGCTGTCTACCAACCTACTACCACAGGACGGTAGTACCTCCCTGGGTGGTTGCTGTCTACCAACCTACTACCACAGGACGGTAGTACAACCCTGGGTGGCTACTGTCTACCAACCTACTATCACAGGACGGTAGTACCTCCCTGGGTGGTTGCTGTCTACCAACCTACTACCACAGGACGGTAGTACCTCCCTGGGTGGTTGCTGTCTACCAGCCTACTACCACAGGACGGTAGTACCTCCCTGGGTGGTTGCTGTCTACCAACCTACTACCACAGGACGGTAGTACCTCCCTGGGTGGCTACTGTCTACCAACCTACTACCACAGGACGGTAGTACCTCCCTGGGTGGCTACTGTCTACCAACCTACTTCCACAGGACGGTAGAACCTCCCTGGGTGGTTGCTGTCTACCAACCTACTACCACAGGACGGTAGAACCTCCCTGGGTGGTTGTTGTCTACCAACCTACTACCACAGGACGGTAGTACCTCCCTGGGTTGTTGTTGTCTACCAACCTACTACCACAGGACGGTAGTAACTCCCTGGGTGGTTGCTGTTTACCAACCTACTACCACAGGATGGTAGAACCTCTCTGGGTGGTTGTTGCCTCCCTGTCAGGTATTCTCTGATCCATTGCAGTGCTTTTAATGTTAGGTGCGCCTGATCCTCTAGCTTCTGCACTAACCTCTTGTGAGGAACTGTGTCGAAGGCCTTCTTGCAGTCCAGGAAAATGCAGTCTATCCACCCCTCTCTCTTGTCTTACTTCTGTCGCATTGTCATAAAACTCCAGTAGGTTTGTGACACAGGATTTTCCTTCCCTGAAACCGTGCTGGTTGTTGATTATTGTTCCAGGTCCTCCACCACTCTCCTCCTGATAATCTTCTCCATGACTTTATATGCTATAAACGTCAGTGACACTGATCTGTGCTTTAATGATTCGTGTCTGTCTCCTTTCCTAAAAATTTGAACTACATTTGCCGTCTTCCATACCTCAGGTAGTTGTCCGGTTTCAATGGATGTGTTGAAAATTATTGTTAGTGACACACACAGTGTCTCTTCTCCCTCTCTAAGGACCCACTGGGAGATGTCCAGTACCACCGTTTTTGAGGTATCAAGGTCACTTAACAGCTTCTTCACCTACTCCTCAGTTGTGTATTTCATCCAACACTTGTTGGTATAACCCTTGATGGTGTCCCCCTCTGTTCTGACTTCCCAGAGTTCTTTCTGTCTCCGCTGTAAATACTTCCTTAAATCTCGTGATGAGCTCCTCACATACTTCTTGGTCGTTGCTTGTGAGTTCCCCACCTTCTTTCCTCGGCCTGATTACCTGGCCCTTGACTGTTGTCCTCCTGATGTAGCCGTGTTCCTCCCTTAAGTCAATGTGACCTGACCTGACTAGGTTGGGTGCATTGGCTTAAGCCGGTAGGAGACTTGGACCTGCCTCGCATGGGCCAGTAGGCCTTCTGCAGTGTTCCTTCGTTCTTATGTTCTTATGTTCTTACAACAGCTTCGGGTCAGATTTCATTTTTGATGCTATGTCGTTTTCGTACTGTTGCTGTACCTCTCTCTTTATTTGTGGAAATTCGTTTCTGGCTCTTCAACTTAACTCTCTATTTTTCTGGGTCCTTTGTCTTCTGTACTTTTTCCATTCTCTAGTGCACTTAGTTTTTGCCTCCCTACACCGTCGGGTAAACCGAGGGTTCGTTCTAGTCTTCCCATTATTTCTGTTGCCCTTGGGAACAAACCTCTCCTCTGCCTTCTTGCAGTTTGCTACATAATCCATCCTTTCATTTACTGACTTTCCTACCAATTCTCTTTCCCACTGAACCTCCCGCAGGAAATTCCTCATTCCTGTGCAGTTCCCACTTTTGTAGTTTGGCTTTTCCCATCCTGCTCATGTTACCTCTCCACTTGTAACTCTACTATGTATTCAGAGCTCAGAACCCCATGATCACTGTACGTGAATGGTATACAATACCGACAAGTTGAAAAATGAAGACACATGTGCAAGATCTGGGTATCTTTATTGTAGACGTTTCGCCCTCCAGTGGCTTTATCAATATAAATTATATAATTTGAAGACAGTTGAACTGTATACAAAAGATGATGAGATAATCAGTTTCTCATCCTTGGAGTTGGTGTGAAGAGCACCATAGTAGTGAAGATACTGGAGCACAGGCAAGAAGGCTGGCACTTATATACTGGTGACAGGTGGATACGAACGGGTACCAGATAGGTGGGATTCCCTAGTGGAAGTAATTCATTCCTGAGACACGGGTTAGTGGTGGTAGTAGATCATACACGAACCTTGGGTATGACCTACTTCCACTGGGGAATCCCACCTACCAGTGACTATTCTCTCGTCTGCTACCCATTCATATCCACCTGTCGCCAGTATATAAGCGTCAGCCTTCTTGCCTGTGGTCCAGAATCTTCACGACTATGGAGCCTGTAAACAAAAACTGACCTCTTCATTTCATCTTCCCACTACATTTCCCTTTGCATTCGCTGAAACGATTCATTTGCCTCCATTGCAGCATTCCTTCCTTCAGTCTCTTCTCTAGCTGATGTCCCTGTGCTCAATGGTCTGTCATTTTTCCTTCTCAGCTTTTCCTAGGCACTGCTGTGGTTTGTTAGGGCCTTTGCATATAGCTTAGATCCTTCATTTCCTTAAGTACCCTCATTTGTCCTTGGTGTGCTCCTCGTCTTTTTCTGGGCTCTGCAGTGGTCTGATAGGGCCTTTGCAGATGATATAGCTCCTTTGTTCCCTACAGTCCCTCGTCTGTGACTGATGTAGCAGTTCTTGATGTCATGCCTGTACAGCTCTTCGGTTCTTTAGACTGTTTCAGAATTTTAAGTTCCTCTTCTAAGCTCTGTATCTTAGTTTCTGCTGCTATGGCTTGTAGCTCCCATTTCCTGCTCTCTGAAGCTATCATCTCCTCCATTCCTTTGCTAAGCACTTCTAGCTTCCTTCCCCACTCTTCCTCCCTTTTCGTGAGCTCTGCCACCCAATATTCCCTCCCAGGTTCATCCACCAGTCCCTTAGTTCTCCATCCTACTCTTTGGCAACCCATTTCTGTGTGTGTTTGTGTGTGTGTGTGTGTGTGTGTGTGTGTGTGTGTGTGTGTGTGTGTGTGTGTGTGTGTGTGTGTGTGTGTGTGTGTGTGTGTGTGTGTGTGTGCATGTGGATCGCACTCAAGATTCTTCTCTTTTCCAGCGTGATTGTTGGCAGCAACTTTGTTAGTTATTGTTGGCAGCAACTTTGTTAGTTATTGTTGGCAGCAACTTTGTTAGTTATTGTTGGCAGCAACTTTGTTAGTTATTGTTGGCAGCAACTTTGTTAGTTATTGTTGGCAGCAACTTTGTTAGTTGTTGTTAGTTATTGTTGGCAGCAACTTTGTTAGTTATTGTTAGTTATTGTTGGCAGCAACTTTGTTAGTTATTGTTTGCAGCAACTTTGTTAGTTATTGTTGGCAGCAACTTTGTTAGATATTGTTGGCAGCTACTTTGTTAGTTATTGTTGGCAGCGACTTTGTTAGTTACTGTTGGCAGCAACTTTGTTAGTTATTGTTGGCAGCAACTTTGTTAGTCATTGTTGGCAGCAACTTTGTTAGTTATTGTTGGCAGCAACTTTGTTAGTTATTGTTGGCAGCAACTTTGTTAGTTATTGTTGGCAGCAACTTTGTTAGTTATTGTTGGCAGCAACTTTGTTAGTTATTGTTGGCAGCAACTTTGTTAGTTATTGTTGGCAGCAACTTTGTTAGTCATTGTTGGCAGCAACTTTGTTAGTTATTGTTGGCAGCAACTTTGTTAGTTATTGTTGGCAGCAACTTTGTTAGTTATTGTTGGAAGCAACTTTGTTAGTCATTGTTGGCAGCAACTTTGTTAGTTATTGTTGGCAGCAACTTTGTTAGTTTGTTAGTTATTGTTGGCAGCAACTTTGTTAGTGGCAGTAATTGTTGGCAGCAACTTTGTTAGTTATTGTTGGCAGCAACTTTGTTAGTCATTGTTGGCAGCAACTTTGTTAGTTATTGTTGGCAGCAATTTTGTTAGTTATTGTTGGCAGCAACTTTGTTAGTTATTGTTGGCAGCAACTTTGTTTGTCATTGTTGGCAGCAACTTTGTTTGTCATTGTTGGCAGCAACTTTGTTAGTTATTGTTGGCAGCAACTTTGTTAGTTATTGTTGGCAGCAACTTTGTTAGTTATTGTTGGCAGCAACTTTGTTAGTCATTGTTGGCAGCAACTTTGTTAGTTATTGTTGGCAGCAACTTTGTTAGTTATTGTTGGCAGCAACTTTGTTAGTTATTGTTGGCAGCAACTTTGTTAGTCATTGTTGGCAGCAACTTTGTTAGTTATTGTTGGCAGCAACTTTGTTAGTTATTGTTGGCAGCAACTTTGTTAGTTATTGTTGGCAGCAACTTTGTTAGTTATTGTTGGCAGCAACTTTGTTAGTTATTGTTGGCAGCAACTTTGTTAGTTATTGTTGGCAGCAACTTTGTTAGTCATTGTTGGCAGCAACTTTGTTAGTTATTGTTGGCAGCAACTTTGTTAGTTATTGTTGGCAGCAACTTTGTTAGTTATTGTTGGCAGCAACTTTGTTTGTCATTGTTGGCAGCAACTTTGTTTGTCATTGTTGGCAGCAACTTTGTTACTTATTGTTGGCAGCAACTTTGTTAGTCATTGTTGGCAGCAACTTTGTTAGTTATTGTTGGCAGCAACTTTGTTAGTTATTGTTGGCAGCAACTTTGTTTGTCATTGTTGGCTGCAACTTTGTTTGTCATTGTTGGCAGCAATTTTGTTAGTCATTGTTGGCAGCAACTTTGTTAGTTATTGTTGGCAGCAACTTTGTTTGTCATTGTTGGCTGCAACTTTGTTAGTTATTGTTGGCAGCAATTTTGTTAGTCATTGTTGGCAGCAACTTTGTTAGTTATTGTTGGCAGCAACTTTGTTAGTGGCAGCAACTTTGTCATTGTTGGCAGCAATTGTTGGCAGCAACTTTGTTCATTGTTGGCAGCAACATTGTTGTCATTGTTGGCAGCAACTTTGTTCATTGTTAGTTATTGTTGGCAGCAACTTTGTTAGTTATTGTTGGCAGCAACTTTGTTTGTCATTGTTGGCAGCAACTTTGTTAGTTTCATTGTTGGCAGCAACTTTGTTAGTCATTGTTGGCAGCAACTTTGTTAGTCATTGTTGGCAGCAACTTTGTTAGTTATTGCTGGCAGCAACTTTGTTAGTCATTGTTGGCAGCAACTTTGTTAGTCATTGTTGGCAGCAACTTTGTTGTCATTGTTGGCAGTCTTTGTTAGTCATTGTTGGCAGCAACTGTGTTTGTCATTGTTGGCAGCAACATTGTCATTGTTGGCAGCAACTTTGTCACTGTTGGCAGCAACTTTGTTAGTCATTGTTGGCAGCAACTTTGTTAGTTATTGTTGGCAGCAACATTGTTTGTCATTGTTGGCAGCAACTTTGTTAGTTATTGTTGGCAGCAATTTTGTTAGTTATTGTTGGCAGCAACTTTGTTTGTTTGTTAGCAACTTTGTTAGTTATTGTTGGCAGCAAACATTTTGGCAGCAACTTTGTCATTGTTGGCAGCAACTTTCTTAGTCATTGTTGGCAGCAACTTTGTTAGTCATTGTTGGCAGCAACTTTGCAACTTTTTAGTCATTGTTGGCAGCAACTTTGTTAGTCATTGTTGGCAGCAACTTTGTTAGTCATTGTTGGCAGCAACTTTGTTAGTTCAATTGTTGGCAGCAACTTTGTCATTGTTGTCATTGTTGGCAGCAACTTTGTTAGTCATTGTTGGCAGCAACTTTGTTGGCAGCAACTTTGTTAGTCATTGTTGGCAGCAACTTTGTTAGTCATTGTTGGCAGCAACTTTGTTGGCAGCAAGTCATTGTTGGCAGCAACTTTGTTAGCAACTTTGTCATTGTTGGCAGCAACTTTGTTTATTGTTCATTGTTGGCAGCAACTTTGTTAGTCATTGTTGGCAGCAACTTTGTTAGTCATTGTTGGCAGCAACTTTTTGTTATTGTTGGCAGCAATTGTTGGCAGCAACTTTGTGAGTCATTGTTGGCAGCAACTTTGTTTGTCATTGTTGGCAGCAACTTTGTTTGTCATTGTTGGCAGCAACTTTGTTAGTTTGTTAGTCATTGTTGGCAGCAACTTTGTTAGTTATTGTTGGCAGCAACTTTGTCAGTCATTGTTGGCAGCAACATTGTTGGCAGCAACTTTTTGTCATTGTTGGCAGCAACTTTGTTGGCAGCAACTTTTCATTGTTGGCAGCAACATTGTTGGCAGCAACTTTGTCATTGTTGGCAGCAACTTTGTTTGTCATTGTTGGCAGCAACTTTGTTTGTCATTGTTGGCAGCAACATTGTTGGCAGCAACTTTTTGTCATTGTTGGCAGCAACTTTGTCATTGTTGGCAGCAACTTTGTTAGTTGTTGTCATTGTTGGCTGCAACTTTGTTTGTCATTGTTGGCAGCAATTTTGTTAGTCATTGTTGGCAGCAACTTTGTTGGCAGCAACTTTGTTAGTCATTGTTGGCAGCAACTTTGTTAGTCATTGTTGGCAGCAACTTTGTTGGCAGCAACTTTGTTAGTCATTGTTGGCAGCAATTGTTGGCAGCAACTTTGTTTGTCATTGTTGGCAGCAACTTTGTTAGTCATTGTTGGCAGCAACTTTGTTAGTAATTGCTGACAGCAACTTTGTCATTGTTGGCAGTCATTGTTGGCAGCAACTTTGTTAGTCATTGTTGGCAGCAACTTTGTTAGTCATTGTTGGCAGCAACTTTGTTTGTCATTGTTGGCAGCAACTTTGTTGGCAGCAACTTTGTCATTGTTGGCAGCAACTTTGTCATTGTTGGCAGCAACTTTGTTAGTTTGTTAGTCATTGTTGGCAGCAACTTTGTTTGGCAGCAAATTTGTCATTGTTGGCAGGAACTTTGTTTGTCATTGTTGGCAGCAACATTGTCATTGTTGGCAGCAACTTTGTTAGTCATTGTTGGCAGCAACTTTGTTTGTCATTGTTGGCAGCAACTTTGTTTGTCATTGTTGGCAGCAACTTTGTCATTGTTGGCAGCAACTTTGTTTGTCATTGTTGGCAGCAACTTTGTCATTGTTGGCAGCAACTTTGTCATTGTTGGCAGCAACTTTGTTAGTCATTGTTGGCAGCAACTTTGTTAGTCATTGTTGGCAGCAACTTTGTTTGTCATTGTTGGCAGCAACTTTGTTTGTCATTGTTGGCAGCAACTTTGTTAGTCATTGTTGGCAGCAACTTTGTTAGTCATTGTTGGCAGCAACTTTGTTAGTCATTGTTGGCAGCAACTTTGTTAGTCATTGTTGGCAGCAACTTTGTTTGTCATTGTTGGCAGCAACTTTGTTAGTAATTGTTGGAAGCAACTTTGTCATTGTTGGCAGCAAATTTGTCATTGTTGGCAGCAACTTTGTCATTGTTGGCAGCAACTTTGTTAGTCATTGTTGGCAGCAACTTTGTCATTGTTGGCAGCAACTTTGTCATTGTTGGCAGCAACTTTGTCATTGTTGGCAGCAACTTTGTTAGTCATTGTTGGCAGCAACTTTGTCATTGTTGGCAGCAACTTTGTCATTGTTAGCAGCAACTCATTGTTGGCAGCAAGTCATTGTTGGCAGCAACTTTGTTGGCAGCAACTTTGTTGGCAGCAACTTTGTCATTGTTGGCAGCAACTTTGTTAGTCATTGTTGGCAGCAACTTTGTCATTGTTGGCAGCAACTTTGTTTGTCATTGTTGGCAGCAACTTTGTTAGTCATTGTTGGCAGCAACTTTGTCATTGTTGGCAGCAACTTTGTTTGTCATTGTTGGCAGCAACTTTGTTTGTCATTGTTGGCAGCAACTTTGTTTGTCATTGTTGGCAGCAACTTTGTTAGTAATTGTTGGCAGCAACTTTGTTAGTAATTGTTGGCAGCAACTTTGTTAGTCATTGTTGGCAGCAACTTTGTTTGTCATTGTTGGCAGCAACTTTGTTAGTCATTGTTGGCAGCAACTTTGTTAGTCATTGTTGGCAGCAGCTTTGTTTGTCATTGTTGGCAGCAACTTTGTTAGTTATTGTTGGCAGCAACTTTGTCATTGTTGGCAGCAAATTTGACATTGTTGTCAGCAACTTTGTCATTGTTGGCAGCAACTTTGTCATTGTTGGCAGCAACTTTGTTAGTCATTGTTGGCAGCAACTTTGTTAGTCATTGTTGGCAGCAACTTTGTTAGTCATTGTTGGCAGCAACTTTGTCATTGTTGGCAGCAACTTTGTTAGTCATTGTTGGCAGCAACTTTGTTAGTCATTGTTGGCAGCAACTTTGTCATTGTTGGCAGCAACTTTGTCATTGTTGGCAGCAACTTTGTTAGTCATTGTTGGCAGCAACTTTGTTAGTCATTGTTGGCAGCAACTTTGTTTGTCATTGTTGGCAGCAACTTTGTTAGTCATTGTTGGCAGCAACTTTGTTAGTCATTGTTGGCAGCAACTTTGTTAGTCATTGTTGGCAGCAACTTTGTTTGTCATTGTTGGCAGCAACTTTGTTTGTCATTGTTGGCAGCAACTTTGTTTGTCATTGTTGGCAGCAACTTTGTTTGTCATTGTTGGCAGCAACTTTGTCATTGTTGGCAGCAACTTTGTCATTGTTGGCAGCAACTTTGTTAGTCATTGTTGGCAGCAACTTTGTTAGTCATTGTTGGCAGCAACATTGTTTGTCATTGTTGGCA